>NC_063166.1:28515290-28625290 GCF_023159225.1 Perognathus longimembris pacificus
TTAACATTTGATGAGAAAACACATCAGTTTGAAACAGGCCTGTGGATTCTGCACTGTTAAGTGAGGTTTTTAAACATAGATACATTGATGTTCACAGAGAATTCTTCCATCCAAAATTTGCCAGGGAGGCACCCTTCTGGATACAGGTAGAATACTGCACTTAATATGAGTCTGAAAGTTATATTCAGGAAATATCCAAAGCTAATTGGCCGGCCAAGAAGTGGCCCAGTCTTTCTTCCTTTCTTTGCCAGTGATTGTAAACCAGTACACTTCCAAGTAAGCATTCCACAAGAAAATCAGCTTGGTCTGGGGTGAAGGTTAGGGTGAAAACAGTCAGTTCACTTATCTAACCAAAGCTGCTTAAAGGTGCTGTACAAATGGAACAGAAGAAGTTACATACAGTTGTCAATGGCGAGCAATAGGGCATTGGGGCATGATATGGTGGCTTGTGGCTATGGGCATGTGACAGAGGCCTTGGTTTTGTCCTCCCTGCTTTCCCTCCGACCCTTTGAAGTAGAACAAGGGACCATGAGCCAATATCTTGGCCTTTTTTAATTCTCTGTTTCTGTACTGGAAAAAAAAAAGCAACAGGGGGATTGTTTTGATGACATAAGAAAAATGCTCTTAATGTAGTATGATCCAAAGAAAATGGTTAAGTCCCTTATGGTTTGAGATCAGTCATCTGTTGTCTATCATGTCTAGAGGATCAACCTTCAACTGCACAAAGATAACAGCTCTGAGCAGCCAACCTCAAGCCTACAAGGGCTCTGTGTCATTTGCAGGGAAAAGGCTCTAACTTAACTACAATGACAAATGTTTTCTTTAAACATCTTGATACATATGGAAAGGTTTCCTTGGCAGTCACTAAGTTTGATGTTCAAATCACTGAGATGTTTTAAAAGTAAAATAATGATCTCCTTTAAGTTTTTCTTTTAATGCTAGGATTCTAAGACAAAAAAAAAACCTATCCCAGAATTAGACATTGAAAACCTTTAACCAAAGCAAATCACCGATCCAAATTTGTAAGAATTGAGTTTATTAGTGACTTCCTAGGGGTTCAACATGAATATTAAGTCCTGTATATATAGTGAACTAAAATCTATGTCTCTTTATTTGTTTATACTTACTTGTCCACTTTTATTATACTGCACCAAAGGCAGAGAAAGAAAAAGACAAAAAAGTATTCTCTAAAGCAAGCCAGTGCTTTATTCCATTCCAATCCATGCATGAACATTATTAGTACGGTATTATTTCTAATAGATGTTCCTTCTCAACCTTTGGTATGTGAGACCTAAACTCCAGACAATTCCACCTCATGGAACCTTCAGTTTGCTTTAGTTGAAATGTCCTTTGAGATCTCTCACTCCGAGGCTTCAATGTGATAGGCTTCCTTCATCAATGAGATTCATTTCGATTTCACATTACACACATGTACACTTATAAACACACATGCGCACACCACTTAACACTGAACTAAACAGAAGTCAAATGCTTGGAAAGTATTTTTACCACCTATAAGCAAGGGCATTTATTCTTTAGCAATGCTTCCTATGTGTATATTTCTAATGTGTTTTGTGGATGCAGCGATATAAAAAATATGGGTACACACACACACTCACACACACCATACTGCGTGACTTGAATGCTAGGCTTACCACTAAAAAGTGATAGCTTGAACAAGTTAAGTAACTTCTCTGTGTTTAATTGTGTGTGTGTGTGTGTGTGTGTGTGTGTGTGTGTGTGTGTGTGTGTTGGTTCTAGGGCTTGAACTCAGAGCCTGGGCACTGTCTCCTAGCTTTTTACTCAAAGCTGATGCTCTACCACTTGAGCCACAACTCCACTTCTGGCTTTTTGCTGGCTAATTTGAGATCCAAGTCTCACAGATTTGCCTTCCTGGGCTAGCTTCAAACTGCAATCCTTAGACCTCAGCTTCTTGAGTAGCTAAGATGACTAGCAAGAGCCATAGGCGCCAAATGGCTCCTACCTGGAAGCATTGCTGTGATGATTAGCCAGGTTCACTGCTTAGAATCATGATGGTCACATGCATGTTCCCACTGACAGACGTAGGTTAGGTAAGAAGAACAAAAGAAGTGAGCCAGCACAGCTCACACTAAGTCCCAGTGGGGCAGAGTAGAAGGGAAGGCCTGGTGCAAGAGTGGACTTAGGACTGTGGTTTAGGTTACCCATGGTGGCTCTGGGCTTCCTGGTTTCTGGTTCCAGCAGCAACAAGGAAAACATCAGACATGAATGCATGACCAGGACATGAATGCATGACCAGGACAATCCTTTGTGAAAACCTTTGTTAAACTGACAAATACTTCTAGTCGCTTACAAAAACCTCAGCAAGGAAAGCAAGTCCCAAGCCCTCAGTACAAATATGAACTTGAGCAGAATGTGGAGAGGTGGTAAGCCACACCTGTGGGGCCCTAGTGGCACCTGCAGGCTTGCAGTGGGGGGGGGGGGGGGGGGCGGGGTACCCTGTGGCTCTCCTATGCAGGGATTGTTTGGTTTTATTTCAGAGTCAAACATTTACCAAGGCACCACTGGCAGGGACAAAGAGGCTGGCTCAGGAAAACTGAAAGGCTGAGAAGGAAATCTCATAAATTGCAAACCTTTTCCTATGACCTTTATGCTTCCCCTCCCCCACCCCTTCCCCCGTGGCAGGGCAGAAAGCTGAAAGGTGGTCCTGGTTTTGAGCTATGTAAAGGCCGAAGGCCAAGTTGAACTCTAGTTTTACAAAGCAGCAGAAGAGTGTTGATTGACAGAAGCTGAAAACATTGTTATTGCGGGGGGGGGGGGGGGGGAGGGGTCCCACCAAGTACAAGTTCAGTGCAGGTCTACACAATATATTCACATCTACTGTAGATCTGTGGGAAATGTCCTACAAAGGTGACTCAATGAAAACAGGGTTGCTAACATTTTTTCTAATCACCTCGCAAAATATAATCATATTGACATCTTGTAAGGACTATGAAAACTCTTATCTAGTGGCATTTATTACTCTGCACAATTATTCTTAAAAAGCAGTTTAAATTCAGGCAGTGGTGGCCCAATGTCTATAATTGTAGCTACTCAGGAAGTTAAGATCTGAGTTTTTCAGTTCAAAGACAGCCTAGGCAGAAAAGTACATCATGAGACTCCGATCTCCAATTACCACCAAAAAGCCAGAAGTGGACATGATGCTCAAATAGTAGAGCACTAGCCTTGAGAAAAACAAAAAGCCAAGGGAGAGCTCAAGGCCATGAGTTCAAGACCCAGTACTGGCGCGCACGCGCACACACACACACACACACACACACACACACACACACACACAAACATCTACCTGTGCTTGGGATTCTGTGACAGAGCACCTCAAGGAGAGACGCTTACATGGCAGAAATCTATTTTCTCCCAGATCTGGAGGCTGGGAGGGCAAGGACAAGCTCTGGGGAGGGCTACTTTGTCCTGAGGCCTCTGTCTCCTTGGCTTATCATCTATGTTGTCCTCTCCCTGCCTCTTCATGTGATCTTTTGTGAGCCTGCATCTATGTCCTGACCTCTTCTTTGAAGGACACCAGTCATTAGGTTCTAGGGTAATGCTCTCTCTTCAACTCAATTACTTCTATAGAGATCCTAGCTCCAAATACAGTCATAGGCTAAGGTGGTATGACCACAGACTTCAACCTATGAATTTAGGAGAGGAGAGGGACTCCATTCAGCCTGACACATTGCCTCAACATGAGCATAATGGACACACAAGGACCATTGGATTGGATGACACCACACTACCCAGCAAGTTCTCAGAAAAGTGAATTCTGAGATGAAGACCGGAAAGCTGGGGGTTCTGAGGAGTCCTTGGAGAGCATCCCAGCCAGGCAACCAAGGAAGCAGGATGATAGAGGAGAATCACAAACCACACCAAAGGCTGAAGCCAATTACAGGGGCCCCTGGAGTGGGGTGGTCCTTGAAATGGCCTGGAATTGGCCTTTCTGAGGGGAGCTGGACAGGACCAGACCTTGGATGTGGGCTGCCGGGAAGAAAGCATGCTGCATAAATAGTAGTTCGTGTCAGCTGAGGACCATCTCAGAAGGGGCCTTGCCACACATGTGGCTGGCTGCCAACCCCTTAGTAGCCGGCAAAACAAAGGCTGCTCTGTGTGCAAGGAGGTGTCTGATTAGAGCACTTTAGTGTCCACTACCAATGTGAGGTTTTCTTTCCTCCAGTAGAAATTCCCCCCAACCTTCAGAAATACAGACAGTATTCGCCAACCATACACATGATGTGTAGACACCATACCAAATATGTAAGTGGCTCACACAACTCAGTAGCAAGCAAACAAACAAACCTGGTTTAATGCTGGACAAAGGATACTGCTCAGAAGAGGATATACAAATGGCTGATGAGGATCAGCTAAAGCTTGATTGGGTTACAGCAAAGCCTATGTTCAAATCAGCAGGCAGCATAGGGTGGAAGAGGGGGACAGAGGCTAGTTATCTAACAAAAGAACTAGGTAAAGGAAGCTTTTAGAGTTAAATTCATAAAATATTTGCAAAAAAATGCAAACTCACTCGTAAGACGATGAGTACACCTAGCCAGTTGTATCAGTGAGTCAAGAAGCTGCCCACCCATATAGAAAAGTGTGTGGAACACGTCAAACTTTGATCTGGGGATGCAATAATGAGGGAGGCTATACAAGTGGTTGTGAGTTGGTGAGCAGAAAGCCAGGTGGCTGCTGGTCAGATGAAGGCTGTATGAACAGGAGCTTGTTAGCCAAAGGAGCACTTAACGAGAGAGAGAAAATCAAGGCATCCTAGAGGCCTTCTAGACAGCAGGGCCCATAAATATGGAGTGTTCACGAAAGACTCAGTCCTGGAAATATTTGCCAAAGCATTAAGATTCCTCTGATAAAATATCCAATCATTACTGTGGGCAAATGTGCCTTAAGACATCAACTATAACACTTTAAGTTCATGATGAGCCTTATTCTAATGTTGTGGCTATCCCAAGCAAACTTATGGTGAGTCTGCCTCCTCATGCAAATGAGTCTGTGGGCAGAGCTGCCTCAATGCATTCTGGTCTACTTGCCAGTTGTATTTATTACTTTAAAGTAATATACCTCTCACTAAAGCTACATGCTGGTTTCTCCACCAACAAAATCACTTTTATGAACCTACTCAGAACAAACATCACCCTATGGGGTCAACCTGGACCAGAAGAGCAGCAACATCTTACCTCACTCTGTCTCCCCAAATTACAGCTGAATCAGCCCATGTAACTTGTGAGTGCATGTGTGTGTGTGTGTGCGCACGCACGCGCTCCAGTACTGAGGCTTGAACTGAGTAAGTTGTGATCTCCCTTTATTTTTTCACTCAAGCCTGGGGCTCTACCATTTGAACCACACTTCTACTTTCAGCTTTTGTTTGCTGGTTAATTGGGAATAAGAGACTCTCAGATTTGTCCACCCAGGCTAACTTCAAACTATGATCCTCACTTCTCAGCCTCTTGAGTAGCTAGGATTACAGGCATGAGCCACTGGCACCCATCAAGCCCATGTACTATTGGTTGGACCATATGCGCAGTCAAAAGGCTGTGCTAATGTTCTGACTGCCTTAGTGACCTGGGAAAACAATTGGCATATGGGAAGGCAGGAGGTCTGCAGACCGAAGGGATGGGGAGAATCACAACCACACGACCAAGGCCACATGCTGACATCCAGGGATAGCTAGGACCCCACCATAAGCAGCTTCAAATGGTACCAACAGAACTGACAGGGAAATGTCTTCCAGGTTGTTCCATGCCTCCTTTGGTTGCAGTAGTTGAGTGGTCAATGCGGTGATGGCTTATCTCAAAATCCGGCTTCCAAAGGGCATAAGGTAGCACAACAGCTCTCGCCTGCTGTGTGATGGGTTAGGGTCTGATAGCGTCATTTCTCCACGCTCTGGAATCTTGCACATTTGAAGTGCTGGATTTTACTACAGTCTGGTGAGAGTGAAAAATTAGCTCATAAGGTTCATTAAAGAGCCTCAGATAAGAATATACAGGACAATATGTAAGGGGCAGTGGATGAGAGGAACGAAGAATAGATACACAGTGGAATACTATTTAGCCAGAAAAAGAATGGCATTTGAAGCAATGTGGATAGAATTCCTGACTTGGATATGGACAAATGTTCTGATTTCCATGCCTTCTTCCCATTGGAAGGCAGGGGATAGCGGCTTATCACTGGGGTGTCTGTCTTTGGACACAGAACAGGGAGAGGAGAGAAGAGATAGTTCTAGATGCAAAGAGAAGGCTCACATCCTGCCCAAAGGGAAGGCCATTTATGTCCACCCCGACTGCTGGAAAGAACCAGGTCAGCCAGGTATCTACACTTAATTTCTCACCTGCACAACAGAGCTTTAGATAAAGAAGAACACACACGTCACTGTGAGGTGCTGGGCTGAGTCACTGATACATTAATTTAGTCCCTTGACCCCAATATCCAAAAGAGATTAAAGGTTAAGGTCTCCAAGTTGCTCCCTCCAACATGGTAGTTCTCACTTGAAGACAGAGGTTTATACACCCAAGAGCGACCTTTGGTACCTGAGACATGGCTTACTGTTTCAAATGGATGGTGGAAGATGGTGTCTATGTAAAGCATAAATGCCAGGGATGCTGCTAAACAGCACCTCTAATATAAAGGAAGATTCAACTTCCCAGTGTCAATGGGGCTCAGGTGGCAAAATCTATCACAGTAGGAGTTGAGCCCTGGCCAGACTCACTTGCTGTCCCTATGAGCCCAGGCTAGAATCACTGTATTCATGTTGAGCTGATACCAAATGGAGGGAGGGAAGGAGCTTGAGGGAAAGGTATTTCAGGGAGAGTTAGTGAGGGGGACTTATTGTAGAATTTGCCTTTGCTCTACATCTGGGCCTCTAGGTCATGGCTGGAGAGGAGCAGTGGCCGGCCCCACCTACAACTTGCCAGCCACCTTCCCATCACACCATCAGCTTTGGCAAGCAAGTGTGTAAACAAGAGGAGCAACCATGAGAAACATATGAAAGAAATAAAAGTTGTTGGGTCTGCTGTCAGGCACAGATTGTTGGAATAGTCAAGCCCCAGTCCAAAAGGAACAATCAACTATCATAACTGGGAAACCAAGGCCCTTGCTTAGATCCAGCACGCTTTCATCTTCCTAGTGGATTCCTTCCAAGATGAAAATTCACTGGCACCCCCTCTGCTTTCACCATGGCCAGTGAGCGCTCATCTGTCTGAGCAGACACATTAGGACCAAAAAAGAAGAAAAGCTCATCTGTGACCATCAATCAAAGATGGACAAAATCCAGTGCTACTGAAGGTCAGCAGGTGGGAATATCTTCACAAATCTTTGCTGTCATAAGACCATCTATCATTTATTTGGCATCTGGAGATCAACTGAAAATATATTTTAAATGAATCTTCCAGACCTCAAGTTCACCCTATCTTAAGAATAACCTTGAGAATTGGTATGTGGCTCAAATGCTAGCATGCCTGCCTCACAAATGCAAGGCTCTGAGTTCAAACCCTACTACCAAAAAACAAAGAGGTGAGAGTGAACCTTCTTCAGCCCAGCTATTTAAGATGCCAGAGAGAGAGCCAGAGAGAGTAGCCTCCAGGCTAGACTCTTCGGGTCTGAGCAAAGCCCAGGAGAGAGAATAAAATCAGGAGGGTGGTAAGCAAATGGAAAATAACCAGCACAGTAAGCTGTTATTCATTATTCTCTGATCTGACAAAGGCCATGTTAGCCCAAAGTGAGAAAACTTTCCAGAACACCAGCTGTAGAATCTGAGATAAAGATGAACCTTCGGCCAAACTCAACCTGGAAGAAATGTGTGCCACACACACACACACACACACACACACACACACACACACCTTTGGCTTCAAATAGAGATGGCTCAAAACTGCTTTGGGCAAAAGTTCAACTTCAGATGATCTCATTGGATGACCTCATTGGATATTGAGAGAGCTAGGGCAGAAGTTTTGCTCCTCTCTCAGTCCCTCACCTCCATCTATCTCCTTCTACTGCTGCCTCTTGCACAGAACTCTCCTGGATCCCAGCTCATGGCATTTGCTAATCATACACAGAGTCCAGGGCCTCACCCCTGCAGACCCCACTACTTCCCAGCTTCTAATCGCCAACTCTTTCTTCTCACTCAAGAATGTTGACCTTTTTGCCCAATACAGTCTTCCATCTTCTAGCCTCCCACTGTCTATTTAAGCAGCCATTCGTTGACATTTGCTCCTACAAAGACTTCCTAGAAGTCTCACTTATTATGCAGTACCAAGTAGGGTGAGTACAGGCAGAAGTTCCTCTTTGAGCTAAGTGTCATGGGGAGGAATAGCTCTCAGAGAGACTGGTGGCTCTCCCTGCAGACATCTATGCAGGCTTTGCCACTGCCATCTATTGCAATGAGAGATTCACTATCAGCGTGGTGCCCAGGTGCACAGGCACCTTCTCAAAGCTCTGTGCTGGAGCTCACATGGTGGGATGGGAAACTCACCAGTATCCAGATCTGCACACCCAACATCAGAGGTTTCTCCACATTCTGTGACAAAATATTCCTTTACTGGATTTGACCAAACCAGTCATCATTGTTGCTCCTTTATGCTCCTTCCAAGTCTTCTTGGAACTGTGACTTTCATAATGCATGCTCTGTGCTGTATTAGCAGTCCATATTCTATTCTATTCTTCCAGAAGCTGAGGGAATTCTAATTTAGAAGATAAACCTACTCTTGTTCCTCTCTAAAAACTTAGGTGTCCTAGCCAGGTGCCAGTGGTTCACGACTGTAATCCTAGCTACTCAAGATGCTGAGATCTAAGGGTTGTGGTTCAAAGCCAACCAGGGCAGGAAAGTGCATGAAACTCGTATCCCCAATTAACCACCAGAAAATCGAAGTGGCACTATAGCTCAAGTGGTAGAGTGCTAGCCTTGAGCTGAAGAACTCAGGGACAGCGCTCAAGACCCAGAATTCAAGCCCCACAACAACAACAAAAAAAAACACCAACTTTAGGTGTTCTAAGCATCTTAATCAGAAGCCAAGACTCCCAGATGGAAGGAAATGAAGCCTGAGGAGCTTTGACTCCACAGGATTTTAGCTGTGGATTTGCCTTCTGGTTGGGCCCAACAATTAGGTAGCAGCCACAGCAGTACCTACCAAGTGCCTGCTCCCTACTAACCTCTGTCCTAGGAATTCAACCCACTCATGTCCTCTAGAAACCTGAGTTTCAGAGAAGGAATAATGTGTGTGTGCGCGTACACACACAAACCATTGCCTGTTCACAATAACACCTTTCCATTCACCTGTGACCCTGAGCTTGCTGCCCCTGGTCACACCCACCACTGTGTACTCATATAAACAGGCAGTGGGTCTTCCTAAAATTAAATATTTATGGGGCTGGGAATATGGCCTATTGGTAGAGTGCTTGTCTCACATGCATGAAGCCCTGGGTTTGATTCCTCAGCACCACATATATAGAAAAAGCTGAAAGTGGTGCTGTGGCTCAAGTGGCAGAGTGCTAGCCTTGAGCAAAAAGAAGCCAGGGACAGTGCTCAGGCCCTGAGTCCAAGCCCCAGGACTGGCAAAAAATAAATAAATATTTATTAAATTGAAATGGACATATGTGGTATACCAGTTGATATTTTTTTTCTTTTTCCATCTGGCTTTAATAAAGGAAGAATATACAAAAATCATAGTTTGTCTCCAACAGTTAATGTAGTCAATAGTTCTAATGGCCCAGAAGATAAACAGTATCTCTTTCAACACACCCCCCTGATATTTTTATCATCATTATTATTATTAATATTATTATCAAGTAGTTGTACAAAAGGGCTACACATCTACAAGTCAGGTTATGAATACAATGGTTAATGTTATCCCTTCCTTCATTCTCCCCCATTCTCTCCCTCCCATCCCTTCCTTCAAGTTATTCATTTTTCACATAATGTACATTGAATATCATGCCTATATTTGCTCACCCTTCCTCCCTCCATTACTTCTTTAAAATAGATATTAATGGACTTGTCACAACCAAAATTCCATTTTTCACTTCCTCCACATGTGGTAACTTTTGCCTTGGTTTGCTTCTTTTCACAGCATTTATGGTATTGTGTTATATTGTTTGTCCCATAATTTATTAATTCTTTTTTCTCTGAGTGGACATTTAGGATGTCTTGAGAGTGGTTTTTTCAAAAAATAGAAAAATATATTCTCCTGAGTATCATTATTTACATGTATGAGAATCTCTAAAGTGGGATCCATTGGTACTTCCCAATCTTTGCTAAGTAAACAATTACTATATTACTATCCAAAAGGTTCATCTTGTGTGTTCTTGCTGCCTCATTAGTTTTCCCAATTTTCTCACAATTTTTTAGGGGGAGGTGTTGTTGTTTTTACCAATCTTACCAGATAAATGACTGTATCTTACTTTGCTTTCTCATTGTTTTAGTTACTTGTAAGATTGGACATCTTTTTCTGTATATGTTGGCCTTTTAGATGTCAGATTCCATGAATCACTGGTTTATATCTTTTGCCTAATTTTTGTTTCTTGTCATTTTCTTATCAATCTTTAGTTTATGTTTACATATATTTCACTACACTTATTTCTAGTGCCTAATAATTTTTATTTTCCTTATAGAGGTTATTTGTTTATTTTTATTTGTTTTCTGTGGTTGGAAAAAATATTGATCTGCTCTTCTACCTAATAAACTTATCACATTCTTCTATAAAATTTTTGATGTTCTTCTTTTTTTTAATTTATTAAGTAAACACAAATTTTTTGACAAGGTGTTGTGCAAAAAGGGTACAGTTACATAGTAGGGCAGTATGTACATTTCTTGTGATATCTTACACCCTATTTTTCTTTCCCTTCCCTAGGTCAGGTAGACATATATACAATACACAATATACCAAGAAAATATACACTAGCCACGTGGCCTACGCCCAAGAAAATTCGCCTAGGGCTTTAAATGTAATGTCGATATTAGACAATATGTCGACAGTAGTCTTATATGAATGTACATACATAGTTTTTGAGCTATTGTATTCCACTGAGAGGTCAATTTTTTACCTTTATATGTTGAGTAGTTGTTTGGTTTTAGTTACATAATGTTGGGTCACTGACCCAATCCTGTGGGAAATACCATTTGACAAGCAGTTTTTGGTTTTACAGACCTGGTCTCTACTGTCTCTCTGTCACCCCTTCTTAACAGTCATATATCAGGAAGATCATGCCCCTTTGTTTTCTGTGTTCTAGGCTTGTCTCGCTCAACATTATTTGTTCAAGTTCTGACCATTTCCCTGCGAATAACAATATTTCACCATTCCTAATCGCTATTTAGTATTCCATTGTGTATAGGTACCATATTTTTTGGATCCATTCATCTGTGGAGGGGCATCTGGGTTGTTTCCATATTTTGGCTATTGTGAATTGTGCAGTGATAAACATGGAAGTACAAATGTCTTTTTGATATCTTGGGACCTGCTGTTCAGGATAGATGCCTAGGAGTGGTATGGCTGGGTCATAGGGTAGTTCTATATTGAGCTTTTTGAGAAACCTCCATACTGTTCTCCAAAGTGGTTGTACTAATTTGCACTCCCACCAATAATGAAGAAGGGTTCCTCTTTCCCCGCACCCCCTCCAGCATTTGTTGTTTCCTGAGTTCAGAGTATAGGCCATTCTAACTGGGGTGAGGTGGTATCTCAGGGTTGTTTTTATTTGCATTTCCTTTACTACCAGGGATGTTGAACATTTCCTCATATGTTTCTTTGCCATTTTTATCTCTTCTCTTGTGAAGTCTCTCTTTAGCTCCTTTGCCCATTTCCTAATTGGTTTATTGGGCTTGGAGGGGCTTAGTGTTTTTAGTTCTCTGTAGATGACAGATATTAGGCCTTTGTCTGTTGCTGTGCTGGTAAAAATCCTTTCCCATATGGTTGACTGTCTTTCTATTTTGGTGGCTATGTCCTTAGCTGTGCAGAAACTTTTTAATTTGTAGTAGTCCCATTTGTTGAGTCTCTCCCCTATTTGTTGTGCCCCTGGGACTATATTCAGGAAGTTCCTTCCTGTGCCTATAAGTTCTAGCGTCTTTCCTACTCTGTCCTTCAGTAGTTTCAAGGATTCAGGTCTGATATTGAGGTCCGTGATCCATTTTGAGTTGATCTTGGTGCATGGTGATAGGCTTGGGTCTACTTTGAGTTTTCTGCATATGGCTGCCCAGTTCTCCCAGCACCAGTAGTTGAAGAGGCTATGTTTATTCCATTGTATGTCTTTAGCTCCTTTGTTGAATATCAGCTGACTGTAAGAGTGCGGTTTTATTTCTGGATCTTCAATTCTAATCCATTGGTCTTCTGGTCTGTTTTAATACCAATACCAGGCTGTTTTTGTTATGATGGCCCTATAGTAGAGCTTGAAGTCTGGTATTGTGATACCTCCTGCATGGCTTTTTTTTTTTTTTTTTCCTAGAATTGCTTGGCTATTCTAGGTCTTTTGCTGTTCCATATGGATTGCTTTCTCTATTTCAGTGAAGAATGTGACTGGGATTTTGATAGGGATTGCATTGAATTTGTATAACAATTTGGGCAATATGGCCATTTTCACTATATTGATTCTGCCTACCCATGAGCATGGGAGGTCTTTTCATCTCCTTGTGTCTTCTTTGATTTCCCTTATTAGATTTTTATAGTTCTCATTAAATAGGTCCGTCACGTCCTTGGTTAGGTTGATCCCTAGGTACTTTATTCTTTTTTTGGCTACTGTAAATGGAATTGTTTCCATAATTTCCTTTTCTGCTTGTACATTGCTGGTGTACAGAAAAGCTGCTGACTTTTGTGGATTGATTTTGTATCCTGCTACTTTGCCAAATTGGTTTATTAGATGTAGGAGTTTGGGTACTGAGTTTTTTGGGTCCTTGAGATATAAGATCATGTCGTCTGCGAATAGGGATAACTTGATTTCTTCCTTGCCGATGTGGATCCCTTTGATGTCCTCCTCTTGCCTTATTGCTATGGCTAGGGATTCCAGTACTATGTTGAACAGAAGTGGGGAGAGTGGGCATCCTTGTCTTGTTCCTGTGTTTAGGGGGAATGATTTAAGTTTCTCTCCATTTAATATGATATTAGCAGTTGGTCTGTTGTATATGGCTTTTATTGTTTTGAGGAATGTTCCATCTATTCCTGTTCTCTCCAAAGCTTTTAATAGGTATGGATGTTGTATTTTGTCAAAGGCTTTTTGGGCATCGACTGAGATAACAATGTGATTCTTGATTTTAGTTCTGTTTATGTGGTGAATTACATTGGTTGATTTACGGATGTTGAACCATCCTTGTGTCTGTGGGATGAAGCCCACTTGGTCATGATGTATAATTTTCTTGATCAGTTTCTGGATCCTGTTAGCTAATATTTTATTGAGGAGCTTTGCGTCTACGTTCATTAGTGATATTGGTCTGTAGTTCTCTTTTTTTGTTGGGTCTTTGCCTGGTTTGGGAATGAGTATGATATTAGCTTCATAGAATGAGTTTGGGATTTCTCCCTCTGTTTCTATTTCGTGGAAGAGTTTGAGGAGTATTGGTATTAGCTCCTCACTAAAAGTTTTATAGAATTCGTTGGTGAATCCATCTGGGCCTGGACTTTTCTTTGTTGGGAGGTTCTTGATTACCCCCTGTATCTCGCTGTAAGTTATTGGTTTATTTAGTTGATTTATTTCTTCTTGGTTCAGTTTGGGCAGTTTATACTTCTCTAAGAATTGATCCATTTCTGTAAAATTATTGTTTTTTAGTGAGTAGAGGTTCTGGAAATAGTTCCTTATGATTGTTTGAATATCGTGTGTACTTGTTGTAATTTTTCCAGTGGAGTCCCTGATTTTACGTATATGAGTCTCTTCTCTTCTTTTTTTTGTAAGTCTTGCGAGTGGTCTGTCAATTTTATTTATTTTCTCAAAGAACCAGCTTTTAGTCTTATTTATTTGTTGAATGGTCTTTCTATTTTCAATCAGATTTATCTCTTCTTTAATCTTTGTGATCGCTCTCCTCCTAGTCATTTTAGATTCGATCATTTCTAGTTTCTCCAGTTGTTGTAGTTTCATCGTGAGGTTATTCACCTGCTCTGCTTCCATTCTTTTAATGTGAGTGGTGAGGGCAATGATCTTGCCCCTCAGTACTGCCTTAGCTGTGTCCCATAGGTTTCTTTGTGATGTATTTTCATTGTCATTGTGGCTTATGAATTCGTTGATTTCATCTTTAATTTGGTCTGTGGCCCAAGTGTTGGATAACAGTGTGGGGTTTAGCCTCCAAGAATGTGTATAGCCTCTGTGGTAACCGTTGTTATTGAGGGTTACCTTTAACCCACTGTGGTCAGATATAATACATGGGATGACGTCAATGCTTTTGTATTTGCTGAGGTTCTTTGTGTGGGCTATGACATGGTCTATTTTGGACTATGATCCATGGGCTGCTGATCAGAAGGTGTATTGGGTCTCTGTAGGGTGGAAGATTCTGTATAGATCTGTCAGATCCATTTGGGATATGGTGTTACTTAGGTCCTCAGCTCCCTTACTGATCCTCTGGGTGTTGGATCTGTCTCTTGGAGAGAGTGGGGTATTAAAGTTTCCCACTATGATTGTGTTTGGGTCTATCTTGTTCTGTAATTCTGTGAGAATTTGCTTGACATATGTAGGGCCTCTTTTGTTCGGTGAGTATACATTTATCACCGTGATGTCTTGATTCTGGATTTTTCCTTGTATTAAAATGTAGTGACCTTCTTTGTCTTTTTGAGTTGATTTTAATGAAAAGTCCAGCTTGTCTGAGATCAGGATGGCTATACCTGCCGTTTTGGTAGGTGCCTTTGCTTGGAAGATCTTGCTCCATCCTTTCATTCGGAGCCTGTTTTTGTCCCTTGCTGTAAGGTTGGCCTCTTGTAGACAACAGATGGCAACTTTTTGTTTGCAGATCCATTCTGCCAGTCTGCTCCTCTTTATCGGAGAGTTTATACCATTTATATTCAAAGAGATCAAGGATAAGAGTGGTTTTTCTCCTTCCATTTTCTTGTTGGGCTGTTTTTCTTCTTTTTTTTTTTTTCTTGTCTTTAGTGAGCTGCTCTTTCTGTTGGGCTCTGGCTATTGTAGTTTCTTTCTGTTTCTGTCTGTGTGTCCTGTACGATTTCTGTTGGGTGGGATTCCCCTCTTAGAATTCGCTGTAGGGCTGATTTTTTATTCACATACTCCTTTAGATCCTCTTTCCTATGGAAAGATCTGGTTTTCCCCTCGAATATGAACTCCAACTTCACTGGATATTTTATTCTAGGTTGGCAGTTGTTGGCCCGTAGAACTTGGATGGTGTTCTTCCACTCTCTTCATGCATGGTAGGTTTGTGTGGAGAGGTCTGCTGTTATTTGGATCCTCTTCCCATTGTAGTAAATTTCTTTCTTCGCTTTGGCTGAATTCAAAATTTGCTCTTTATTCTTGAGATCTGAAGTCTTGAATATTATGTGCCTTGGCGTGGCTTTTCTGGGGTCTGGCCTTCCAGGTGTCCTATAGGCTTCAGTTACCTGGATGGGGTCCCTTGTGAGATTGGGGAAGTTTTCTGCAATCACTTTATTGAAAATATGTTGAAGCCCTCTGCTCTGGTATTCAGCTCCTTCTTCTATTCCAATTATACGCAGATTATGTCTCTTGTCTTTGTCCACTAGCTCTTGGATTAGCCTGCCCTGAAGCTTCACCGTTTCTTGGAGTGTGGTAATTTTCTGGTTGTTGTCGGCTGCTTCATCGTTCAAGAGAGATATTCTGGATTCCATATGGTCAATTCTTTGTGCTGTGGATTCAATTGTGGCGTTTATGAATGTCAGAGAGCTATTTATGGTTGCCAGATCAGCTCTGATCGTGGACATTTCTTCCTTTAAAGAGTTGTATTTTAAATCTATTTTTTCATGCATTTCACTTCTCAGGATGTTAAGGTCTTCTTTAATGGAGGTTTGCATTGTATCCATTTTTGCTTCCATTTCTTTCTTGGCTTCCTGGATGTCATTCAAGACTTCCACTCTAAACTCCTGGAATTGTTTTCTGATTTCGTTTCTGAAGCTTTCCATCATTTCTGCTAACATGGCCTCAGTTGATTTTTTATTCTCCATCTCCTCTTCAGTCGTGCTGCTTTTTGGAGCTGGCGAGTTGGCTTGCCCTTTGATAAACTGTGTTATATTTCTTTGTGATTTGCGCATCTGGAGATCTGTCAGTGGCTTCCCTGGTTTGGCTTTGTGCTGGTTCCTGCTGGTCTGTCAGTGGGAGCCTTGTGCCCTGGTGTCCTGGCTCTGGGTTTGGGTTTGGCTGTTGAATCTTGCTGCCCAATGGGTGAGCGCAACCTTCTCGGTTGTTGCTGAAGTGGTCACCCTCACTGCACTTGGGGGTGGGTAGGTTCTGTGTCTTTCTCTGCAGGACACTCTCGGCAGGACACTTCCTGCCGCAGTGTTGTGCTGACCCTAGCGTGCCCCTGGTGGGGGTTTGCTGGTTGCTGATTCAGCATGGCGTGGAGGCTTATCTCTTCTTTGGTTCTTTTTTCCATTCTGTATCTTGGTCAGAGGAGCTCACCTCTCAGGCGGTTCACCCTCCTGTGTGGACCGCTCTGGGGCCGGTGTTGTTGAGGGGCGGCCCACCCACTTGTGCAAAATGCGCCAAACTGAGTGGGCACAGCTGCTGGAAAGCTCTGCCTTCCTGTGCGTGTGCGCCTACCAGAGCGGGCGCTGTTACCGGGGCCCCGCCCACCTGTGCAGGGTACGCCTACCAGAGCGAGCCCCGGGTTGTTGGGGTGTGCTTGCACCCTCCCGCGAGTCCGCTGTGGGGGGCGGTATGTGTGGGCCCCAGTGGGATCAAGTGTCTGGGTGCGGGTTAGCGCCCTCAGACTGCACCTCCGCTGTGAGGGGGGCGCATGATCAGGCCCAGGTGTCCCTGCTGGGCTGGTATTGCCCACCAGCGCCTGTGACTTTAGTTGAAAAAGTCCGCGAGGCCCAGGCGCTTCGGGTGGTGCTTGCAATGCCTGCTGTCCCCCGGCCCCTGTTGGGAAGAGGGCGGGGCTGGTTCGGCCAGTTCAGGCTCCTTTGCTGCCTTGGCACTGCTCTGCCCTTCCCCTGCTAACTCCTGTGTCTTCCCAGAGCCTGATGGGAGCTTGCCGCCTGATTTGGGGATTCTTTGTTCCCTTGGGGTGGGGAGTGGGAGGGAGGGAGTTCTAGCTTCTTTGTAGGGTTTGGGTCTCTGATAGCTGGTCTCCCGTTGGGGGAGGGGGCAATGGGGAACTCACTGGTCCTGGATTGTGTGTGTGTCCCATGCCGCCGTTGGCCCTTCGGGGGTGGAGTGCTGGGGCACACCCATGACCCCGGAAAGATCATGGTGGCGGCCCTGGCGCTCCCCTTCTGTGCCGCTTGGTTCCCCCGCCGCTCACGTCCAATCTGGCCGTGCGGTCCTGAACTTCGTGTCGCCGCTGTCTGTCTTGGTCCACGCTCTCCCTGGGCTCCGTGGGGTCCTGCTGTCTGGACTCTGCGCTCCCAGTGTGGGTTTTCGGCAGTCCGTCTTTCGTTAGCCAGGTCCCCTTTCCCAGCCTGGCCCTGTTTTGGCCAGGGTTGGCTGGTGGGGGGGAGGGTACCCCGGAGATTCTCCAGCTCCGTGCAGGTTATAGGTTCTTCTTTTTTTTGCTCCTTTTTGTTTTCTGCATTTCTCCACTGCTTCTGGCTGCTGGTTTTGCTGGGTTCTTGATGGGGTGTTGGGTGCTGGAGTTCCCAGCTCACTATTCAGTTGGAGCGAGTTGGGGTGCCTCCCTACTGTGGCGGCGCCATCTTTCTCTCACCAGTTGATATTTTGAAATATATATGTTATACAATGATTTAATCCAGTTAATTAACGGTTAATTACAGATATAACCTCACATTGTCACACCAATTACTTTTGGTGGTGAGGACCCTTACTGTCTATTCTCTTAGCAGTTTTTGGGTTTTGATATTTAATCACCATGATCTATGATAGATGGCTCCATTTATTCTTTCAGCCAACCTGAAGTTTTGTATCCTTTGATTTGCACTTCTCTGTGCTCTCTCCCCTTGGGAACCACCCTTGTATTCTCTGCTTTTGTAGATTCAACTCACAAAGTAAAGCTATGTGGCATTTGTTTTTCTGTCTGGCTAATTTCACTTAGTATAATGTCTTCCAGGTTTATCTGTGTTTTTTAAAGGCTATATAATATTTCTTTTTAAGGCTACATAATATTCCACTATATACATATATGTCTGTGTGTGTTCCATTCTATGTATACATACTCTATATAATGGGCCCTGTATATAACATATATATATATATATATATATATATGCCCTGTATGATATGTATGTATGTTGTGTTACATTTTCTTTATCCATCATGTAGGATGGACACTGAGGTTGTCTCAGTCTCCCTATCTTGTCATGGTAAGCAGTGTCATGATGAATATGAGTGCTGCTGGCTCTTTGATATACTGAGTCAAAGATATCCTTTGGATAACAATCTAAGGGTAGGATTACCACATGATGGAATTGTTCCATTTTTAAGTAGTTAAGAATCCAGTAGTATTTTCCATGACCATGCCAGTTTGCATTCCCAGAAATAGTGCATAGGGTTCCCTCTTCACGTCCTGGAAAGCCCATCTTTTTTATAATAGCCACCTTAACAGGTGTGGAGTGACAGCTCACTGGGGTGTAATGGATGCTGTCTAGCACAGCATTACTAACACGCAGCCTGACACTCTGTGCTCCACAGGCTGGGGGCAGAAGATTGACTATTGGGGAATGGGAACACATACATGTTAGCACTCTCAGGGAGCAAGCAAAGATTTGGAAGCAATTGCAAGCAATGTGAGATGTAGCCAGTGTCCACAGCCTTCCATGTGGAAGAACCTAGTGCAGGTGGCACAGATGTGGACCTTTGTACCAGGGAGTTGATGACTGAGAGGTGGCAGGCAACCCTTCCAGGGAAAGCATCTGAGGGCAGAGCCCACATCACCATTCGGAATGGCTGACGTGGACACTCCCTGATCCCAGGAACAGCCTCATCCAGGATCTGCTCATCAGCTACATATCATATCCTTAAAAACAGAACGATATTGTTGCTACCAGAAACCCTGGAGACAGTAACACATCTGAGAGAGAGAGAGAGAAGAAAGAAGGGAAGGAAGGAAGGAAGGAAGGAAGGAAGGAAGGAAGGAAGGAAGGAAGGAAGGAAGGAAAGAAAATATAACCTGCAGTACCTCCAACTCTAACGTGGCTCTTGGGTTTGACAGAGAATGTAAAAGAAGAATTTGGTTTAAAAAAAACACTATTTGTTTTTTGGGTTTTTTTTTTTGGAGAGGGGGTGTTTATTTGTTTGTTTTTTATCGGTTGTAGGGCTTGCTTGAATTCAGGCCCTGGGTACTGTCCCTGAGCCTCTTTGTGCATAAGGCTAATGCTCTACCACTTGAGCCACAGCTCCACTTCTGCTTGTTGAGTGGTTAATTGGAGATAAGAGTCTCACGAGGACTTTACTGCTCAAGCTAGCTTCAAACCGTGATCCTCAGATCTCAGCCTCCTGAGTAGCTAGGATTATAGGCGTGAGCTACCAGTGCCCAGCTGCTTTGGGGTTTTTGTAATAAACATTTTCCCCCAAATGTATAAGGACAATACATCCCTAGTGTCCTCTGACTTCACCAGCTTCTTTGGCTGAAGTCCAGCCTTAGAAAGCAGAAAAGCCTATTTGGAAGTACTGTCGTGGCGGCATCTCTCAACTCAACTGGAGAAATGCCAAGTGCCTCAGTGAGCCTCCTTACCCCTAGCAGGAGGGTTCCCTAACTGTCTGTCTGTCTGCGTCACTGCATGGAGGTGAGGGGCCCTGGGTAGATAAGGAACTTTCCAAGGACATAACTCACAATGAGCCGTGAGCTAGGAAAGACTCAGGGTGCTCCATGAGGTCTGGGTGTCCATGTCAACCTTGTGTTGTACAAACAATGTCTGGGTAATCTGCATCTTGATAACACTGACTCAAAAAGCTCACATGAATGAGGCCATACTGAGTCAGTCGCAGGATGGACTGTGCCAGCAGGAAAGGGAGCAGTTTTGACCCTAGGTAGGGACAGGGGAAAGGGCACCGTGAGTCCACACGTGCACAGTCATGATGCGATCACACCCTCGGCCTCAGTGGCATTGTGCGTGCCATTTGTCACGACCCAGCTTGCCGTGGCTTTAAACAAATTCAACTTCCTTTGTGCAGGTATTTTGATAGTCAAAACTATAAACATATAACTTATTAGTTCTAAGTTAGAGATACTATTCATTCATAAGCTAATATTTTGTTTAACCAGAGACTTGTAAAATACCAGCCCCTCTGTGCTAATTAGTTATCATAAAATTTAATGTTTTTACCTTAATTATGCATTTCCCAGAATTTTTATGTGAGGTAAAGTACACTCACATCAGTAAAAGTGGAAAGATGATCACATGATTTAATCTCCGTATCTGGAACATGCTTTTTCCTAAACATTCCTTTCTCCTATCCCCAAGAAAGTGCTTCTTGACTAAGTCAAAGCAGGTGACAATTAAGCAATAGGAACATGTGATTTTTTTTTTTGTAGACCAGTACAAACTCATTACCCTCTTGATGAGCTGCTAAGAATGAAGAGAAGAAACCAAGCATTGCTGTGTGGATGTGATCCCCGGCCCTATCCAAGTGGGAGGCTGTGCTTGGGCATAGACAGGCTAACCGTTCCAGGGTCAAGAGAGAAATGATTAATCAAACTGGGATGAAGAGAAGAGAACAGCCAGCCGACAGTTATAAAGAACAGAAAGGAGGAACAGTGCAGTACTTGTACGGGTGAACAATGTTCCCTTTTGCACACTTAGGGAGTGTAAATAGGGTGAGCCAGACAGAAGTACTGAACTTCCCACTGCAGCTCCCCAGCTTCCCTCTCTTGAACTTGAGACTCTCTCAGTTGGCTGGTGGTCTGGATTCTACACTCCAAGGGTCTGTGTCAGTCAAGGACATGGGAAGGGTAGGCAAGGATCCAAGGGGCCAGAAGTTGGGCTCTGCTGTTCAGAAAAAAAGAAAGAAAGAAAGAAAAATTTCCCCAGTTAATAACCTTGAAAGAAATTCAGACAATTTTTCTCTTTCTTTTGCACACACACACACACACACACACACACACACACACACACACAATATATATATATATATTAATGGTTCATCATTTCTTCTGGCCTCCAATAATTTAGGACACTGCAATATGAGACTAAAAAGGCAAATCTTGACCATGTTTATAGAAGAAGCTTTAAAAGTAGGACATGATCATTTGGTTATGTCTTCTTTATTTACCTATTTTTTTTCCAATGTAGGAACTGAACCTCAGAGCCTCAAATTTTTTTCCCAGTAGAGGAGCTTAAAATTAGAGCCTTATACTCTTGCTTGGCTTACTTGCTCATGGCTAATGCTATACCACTTGAGTCATGCCTCCTGCCCAGCTTTTTGCTGGTTATTTTGGAGGTGTACTCAAGTGAATTTTTCTTCCTGAACTGGTTTTGAACTGTGATCCTCTGGCCTCAGCCTCCTGAGTAGCTAGGATGATGGATGTGAGCTACCTAGTGCCTGGCTATGTTTGAGTTTGGGATTTTTTTATTTTTAATACATAACATCTACAATATACTGAATACCACACCTTGTATCCAGTCCATTTTTCTACAAGGCATTGGCAGGTGGAAGAAAGAACCACAGTTTGTGACTGCACCTAAGAAGTTATCATTGAGATATTTCAACTTTTTAAGAAATTAATAACCCAAGTCTCCAGGTTCAGACCCTAAGGGAGAAAGCAGAAAGAGAGAAAGAGAGAGCATCCTGATCAGTCAATTGTGCAGTAGCTACCCCTGAGGTAAGACTACCTAAAAGTGCTTTGGAAAGTATGTGAGTACAAGAAACAGATACAAGTATGCTTTTGAGGAAGGGATGGAGCTTGTCTGTTGTGGGGGGGTCAGAGGGAGGGGGCTTTTTGTTTTGTTTTGGTTTGGTACATGAACCCCATTATGTCACAGAAGCATGAAGCGGCTCTGTCTAATGTAATCATATTCCAACTTTGTCAGGTTCATCATCTCTTCACCAATAAGTGCTGGAGAAAATGACTAAGACAATAGGGGTGGAGACAGCTCCTGTAGATTGGTCAACAAGAGGCAATGCTCATTTATCTCTGCCCATCAGCTAGTCCTGGCTTCCACTGTCTCTTCAACTTAGAATCCCCACCTCTCATCCCACTACCCACCCAGCCCCAATTCACTTCTCCTGTCCTTGAATCCTCTACTTCCTTTAGTATCCAGCTAAGGCAATGTCTTCTCCCAGATGCTATCCTGAAATCTGCCACAATTCTCTTTCTATGCCTTCCTCTTTGATTCTTAAATGTGTCTTTGGTTTGTCTGATTTGCTAGAGTGAAGGTAAATGAATCACGAAGGTCACTGCACAGAGGGTGAATGGACTCTGTCCAGTGCCTTGTCAGTCAGATGACAACATTGGACAATTGCTCTCGGGGTCTTTGTCAGGTCCTGGGTGGACTGTGACACTCTGGAGATCATTACTGCTATTCATGATAAAGTTAAGTGCATGAGAGTTTCCAGGGCTGCATAACTACGTCACTGAAGGGCAATAAGCCATGTTCATTCAAGGTCTCGCCTGTCCTGAAAGTGTCTGCTTGTTTATTTTAGATGAGTAAATGTTGCTATTGTATTCTGGAAGGGAAGGAAAGTCTGGGGACTGGAGATCTGGTGACTTGAAATGAGATCCGGATGAAGATAAATGGGAATTCCTAGCAGTTTATAAAGGGGGAAGGGAGAAACTCCTCCTGCTCTCCATTCTTTAGTAACAGTTAAATGTCACTTATAGGTTTGTAACATAAGGATAATGAACCCTGTTGCTTGGCTTGTGAATTTAAATGGACAGAATACTAGAAAGACTCCACAACAAAGATCTCCCTTCAGGGAAATGTTTTTCCTGCTTATCAATAAAGGAGTGTTTGTTTCTTTTTATTGCCTGCTATAGATTTAACTCCAGGGAACTTAAGAGATTAATTTTAAGAAAATCCTTGAGGTGGAAGTCCAGTCATTGCAGTGAGCATTATCTTAGAATATAAACTAGCATAAAGTCATCTAATCAGCAATCTTATTTTTATTCTTTTTTTTCTTATTTATTATCAGAGTGATGTACAGAGAGGTTCCAGTTTCATACGTTAGGCATTGGATACATTTCTTGCACTGTTACCTCCTCCCTCATTCCCCCCTCCCCCTTCCCCCTTTCCTTCTCCCCCCATAAGTTGTTCAGTTGGTTTACACCAAACAGTTTTGTAAGTATTGCTTTTGTAGTCATTTGTCTTTTTATCCTGTGTCGCTCAACTTATTTTTATTCTTCTAAATAGAGTTTATCCATGGGAAGGAATAGAAGGAAATAGAAACAAGTGGTACAATCCTCTTTCCAAAATTCTCAGCAGATCTCTAAATAGCTTAAGACACCAGAGATGGTCAGAAATTCATTGTCTAAATTATTCCTAGCATCAAGAATGCCCCTTTTCCTAACCATATTCCAAAATAAACCTACAGGGGGTCACAGAAGACTCATTCAGAAGCAGAGATGAGTACTCTAAAGTCATCATTTTCTCCACAGCACTAAAGCTTTTAAGAGATACTTAGGTTATAGTGAATGATTTATATTCTTCAATTCAGATGGTTTGGGTGCATTAAATATTGTAAAGCTAGAACATCTAGAATTTAGACAACTCTTTAAAGTTTACCAATTCTAATGTTTCCGTTTTCATCCTACATATAAGTACAGTTTGTCTACATGAATGTTTTTTGTTTAGATTATTGGTTTTGGCACAACTGGGGCTTTAACTCAGGGCCAAAAATCTCAAGTCTCTTCCTCATTTTTAGCAGAGTTAAGTATCTGAAACCAACTTAAAAGCCTAAGGTGTAACCAAGTGTTCCCATTTGGGTGAGATGAAATAAATACAATTTTAACTCTTTTCTCAAATAGTAATAAATTTTTGGTTATCATCATGAGCCCACATCTCGAACTCAGCCTAATTTGTTCTTTAATTCCTCTTATGTTCTTAGTAAATGCCTTTGTGTATGAATGCGAGTACTGGGACTTGAACTTGGGGCCGGGAAACTTTCCCTTAGCTTTTTCACTCAAGTATGGACCACTAACAATTGAACCATGGGTCTTCATCAGCTCCTTGCTGATTAATTGGATATAGGAATCTCATGGACTTTTCTGACCAGGCTGGCTTTGAACCACAGTCCTCAGATCTCAGCCTCCTGAGTAGCTAGGATTACTGGCACAAGCCACTGATGCCCTAGCCAGTAAATGTCCTTTGAAAGTACATTAACTCATTGGAGGCATGGATTAAGTGGCAATTCACTTGCCTAATAAGTTCAAGACCCTGGGTTCAAACCCCAGTGAAGGAAAAACAAACAATAACAGCCAAAAAAGTACATTGACTCTACTGTTTACCACATTCACAGATATCCAATATTAAAATTGCTATCAGATAGCAATTACATATAAATGAGGGAGTAATTGGACACAAATTAACTAAAGATCTACTTTAATGTTCTACCATAGCTCACTAAACAGATCAGCAACAATTTCCTCTATTGTTGTCTATGTTCCCAAATAAATGCTTTCTATGTTTTAATTTGCCAGTTCTGGAGCTGTTATGAAAGAGAAATAAGCTGGTCAAGCAACTGACCTCATACCCCTGGTGTGGTTACCACATTCCAGGACACATCTTTAGGAAGTCCACAAAGAAATAAAATGGATCCATCCTCATCCCCAATACTAATTGAGCTACCTGTAAATGATTCAACTTCTCACCCCAAGTTAATTCTCATGCTATCTGCACAGCAGTAGACTCTTTGGAGTTAAATCTGTAATGATTGGTCTTCTGAGCCTCATCTGCTCAGGATAAACTATTGATTTTGCAATCTTACAATGCTGAGGCCTGATTTGTAATGTTCGACACTGATATACAGTAGAACTTTAGGGACCAACAGCCCCTTGCCCCTTCTACTTCTCTCTCCTTAAATTCAACTCGTTCTTATGGTGTATACTTAGAAGTAAAACTTACTAAAATTTTAGCCTGTCAAAGCCCTAGAATACTAGTTTTCTCTTCTAAGTAACAAAGGTATTCTACAGTATTCTACTGTAATGTCATTTTTAAGTTAGATACATTTCCTAAGCTACCTGCAACAAATCAAAGTATGATTCTTAAGGCATTATGAAAAGGTATATAGGAAGTACAACCCTGTAGATAAGAAGTGACCATGTCTTAGATCAGTAAAGATTTTCTAACTTGTCAAAAATTTCTACTAAGAATTCAATCCACCTGATGTGCAATCAGCACAAGAACCATTTGTCCTTTGTGTGAGAATGTCAGATGGCATGTGACAGGCCATTTCCAGACTTAGCTCCCTTTAAAAATCACGTCCACAGGAAGTACTGCAGAGGATGGTTGTGGTGGGGAGAAAATAACTGACATCAAAGCATGCTCCTTTTAGAAAGAGCAGTGGAAGACAGTAAGCAGAAATGCTGAGATCATCACGTGAGGTCTGTTTGTAATCATAAAGCAGACAGGTAATTCCTGCATGTGCAGATTTTCTTTGGCCTGATGCTACAAAAAAACTATGGAGTTGAGAGAATATATCTCCTCTTGGCTGAACCTACCCCCTGCTTCTAGCAGTTGGTGTTTTGGTCCTGATGCATGGCAATGGATAATCCTTAAAGTGCATGAAGAAAGCAGTTTACTTCTCACCCACTCCCCATGAAACAGGAAGTTAGTGCTTCAAGCAATAGATCCAGACCATCAGCCAGTGTCCTAGGCATTTAAATAGCCTAACTGGCCTTGCTCAGCCAGTAGGGTTGAGATTAGAGATTCCCTCAGTGAGTTCCATTGTAAACTACACCTATCCTGCTTATTTACACTAGTAGTTGCAATTACAATTCCCATTCCTGCCCCAACAAATATGAATTAGCTCAAAGATGAATTGGAGGCCCACATAAAACAGAAACGGGATTTTCTTAAGTAAATACACTTGCTAAAATTTTTTTCAAAACCTAGTCGCCAGAAAGAATTAATCCAGCCTCTTACAAAGCATTCTGCCTCCAAGTTCTTTCCCACAAGTGAATTATTTGTCTGTACAATGGACTTCCTTTCCAAAAGAAAAGCAAAATTTCTAAGCATTATTAATTAATATTTAGGGACAGAAATTCTTTGTCAGAAGACGATTATGTGCATTGTAATATATTTAGCTGTGTCCCTAAGGGCTTCCAGAAACTGGTAGGACTGCCTCCTGCCATACACACACAGTCAAAAAACTTTTCAGACATAATTAAAGTTCTTGGAGCAGAGGGAGTAGAAAAATAGCCCTCTATTGAGAACCACTTGTTTGGGATTCTATTTAATAAGTACATTTCATCTGTATCAATGATAACTCTCAAAAAATACCTATTATTCTATATTTAAAAGACCAGCATTAAAAAAAATCTTTCTATCAAAATCCCTGTTCCTAATGGTAAAACATCAATTAATTCTGTTCTTATTTCACAAGACAGTTCTTAGGTAAGAGTGGTTTTATCATAGAAAACTAAAGTAATAAATATTATGATACCGGAAAAACTGCTACTCCTGGATCAGGCCCTTTGTCTCTATAGTCTCAAAGAATGAGCCCACAGACACAGAGGGAGAAGGAACATGGCAAAGATGTATTGAAGACATGGATAAGCAGAGCTTCTGCTAGACAGGAGGCATCCCAAGGGAGGGGATCTGAGAGAGAGCTATGTGACTTTTTATATCATTGGACAGCCTGCAGGTCATATCAGCCCCCACACCCAGTCATGACCTCTATGGCACCTGTGGGCGTTCTCCATGCATTGATTAGCCCCTCTGACTGGCTGCCTGCCCTACTGCACATATTTGGGGCCCAATCAGTCCATATACAGGCCTTCCAAGGGCAATGAGCCATGACATGATGCCCGGGACCTGCAGTTGAGCCTGCTCAAGGCCATGGTGATGTGATGTCTAGGAGCCTGCCTATAGACTGCTCAAGGCCAAGGGAAGGAACACAGAACCTTTGGGGAGGGGTCTTTGCACTGATTCTCTTGCTAAGATCATTTTTTTACTCTCACTTAAGTGTAGATTTGTTGAAAGAAGAAAATAAGTCCAAAAAACACTATAAAAAGTTCAACTGATAGTCAGAATATTTAAAACTCACTTAAAAAATTTCATTGATAAAAAAAAACATGGGCTAGGAATGTGGCTTAGCAGTAGAGTGCTTGCCTAGCATGCATGAACCCTGGGTTCAATTCCTCCGCAGGACATACACAGAAAAAGCCAGAAGTGGTGCTGTGGCTCAAGTAGAGTGCTTGCCTTGAGCAAAAGGAAGCCAGGGGCAGTGCTCAGGCCCTGAGTTCAAGCCCCAGAACTGGCAAAAATAAATCATTACTGACACTTGGTGAACATTTTTCCAAGTATATCTCTCTGTGTCTGCATATAGGCATAAAGTCCTTGCAAAAAGAAAAATGTGATATCACATTTACATTAACTATGAGATTATACTCAAACAATTCCGATCTAAAAGTATTCTACTTCATTTTCCATGAATAATCAGTGAGAAACAGCCAGCCAGTGATGTGCTTCTATACTGCCAGCCACTTAGGAGAATGAGGCAGGAGAATCGCTTGAGTTCAAGAGTTCAAAGGCAGACTGGGAGACATAGTGGGATAGTGTGAAAGAGAGGGAAAGGAGAATGAGAGAGGAACGAGAGAGGAGAGAAATAAACAAGAGAGAAAGAAACAATATATAGAGAGAGAAAAAAAGGAGAGAAAGAGACAAGAGAGGAGAGAGGTAGAGGAACTAGCCTGTGAAGATTGTGAAGGGAAACCAGGGTAGTGACTGCTGCCTGCAATTGTAAGAGAAGATGCAAGCACATATTGATATTCCAGGAAAAGATCCAAATTCAAGATTTAAAGTATAGTTTCTATGAAAGTAGATCCATTTCACACTATTATAAAGCCAAGAAATCAAGCTTTAAACTCCCATAAGTGGACTTGTCAGCCTTTACATGTGCCTTTCCCACTTTTCCACAGTTGTTGGGCCCAGTTCTATTTTCAATGAGTTCATAGCCTCTCAGTCCTAAATGCTTTATTTTGAGTCATCTTTTATTGGTCTAGATTGGTTTATAAGTCAGTACATATTTGCAGAAGAGACCCTTAGTTGCTGTCATTCCTGGGTTTTCGAGTCCTTGATAATAACTGCCTGCTGCTGTCTGACTCAAGGGGCAACTCAGCTGAAGACTGAATTTCCAGTGACCTGCTCTTTCTTTCAACTTTCTAGCCACCAGGGAACCATTACTGCTGGCCAGCTCCTACTGCTATGGGCTCTGAGCCCATTCTGAGTGCTGGGCAATCTGGCTCCTAATACCCCTCTGGATTCTTCTCTCAGAGGCATGCACATACTATCCTAAAAGCACATCAGGAAATGGCAGGGATCTAGCTCTGGGACAAGTCCCTTCTTGTCTTGGCTCAGCTCCTGGACTATGCCCAGAGCCACCTCTCAAAATGGCAGCAGAAACAAACCTTTATTTCTCATCCCCTATCCCTACTCCACAGCCAGAGGGACTCTAGCAGCTCCTTTTCCCTTATTCCCATTCTGCCCACCAACACTAGAAGATACAGCATAATCAATCTGTCCCTTTTTCCTGAAGAAGCCACAATTTCTCCTTCTTCCCATTTTCTTTCTGTCTGATTATGGTGGTTAGGATCTGCAATTTAGTTCTGCCCTTTTGTGTTATTAGCATCTCTAATGAGTACCAAAGAGGCCTCTCTGTATAATGTTAATATCCTCATGCATCAAAAATGTACATATGAGATAACCAAGGATTAATTACTTTATGATTCCATAGTGCATTCTGATAAGGATTAGGAAGTGGGTAAGAAAGCATTACGCCTCTTAGCAGAGAAACTATCTTCAAGACACATCACCCAAATCACCTCGGCCCACTCTCACCTGCCTAACGGCTAAGTGTATTTTTGGCCAGCTTTATATTTCTTAGCACATGAAAAGCATAGACTGTGTAGTTATCATTTTTAGATTGTGACAAAAAGTATCTCAGAACAGAATCTTCTACATATGGAGGTATTCAACAACCTTTTATTGATAAAGGGGGTATGTTAAGAACTCTGTTAGTATAGTTGAGGGCTGAGGATTAAAGGATGTATAAGGGAATGCCAAACATAAGCGAATGACAGGCTATCAGTTTTAATAATACCTCAAAGGGTCACTACATGATAGGATATATTCTGAGAAATGGGTCGATAGGTGACTGGATCTTTGTTGGAACACCATGGAGTTGCTTGTATGCAAATTAAGGTGGCTATAATGTCACTAGGTGCGACAATCTTACAGGACCTCTGTAGTATATGTGAGTTCTCATTGGCTGAAGCATTGCTGTGAGATATGGGATTGTAATAGTTAATGTCACCTTAGTGGCCCTGTGAGTGGCTATGCTTTGAATTGTTTGATAAGTCACCTTGTTCAGTCCTATGATGACCTTGGAGATAGAGATAATGTTATTGTGCCTAAATTATTGTCATTGACATCCAGAGGAGTTAAGGAATCTGCTCTTGATCAAACAGCTACTGAGTAGAAAATCTGGACTTGAACTCATGGCAAGGAGGTATTCTAAGAGAGAATTTACAGTAGGAAACACATGCGTGGGCTACCTTGACTGAGGACAAGAAAACCATGTTAGAGAAACACTGTGTCTATCCTAAACTTTAGCTTTAAGACAAAGAATTACCTTCCAGTCTTGCAAGTCAACTAAGACTACAAGCTGTCTGTGTAAACATCCCAGACAAATATGGCACCTAGCCACGTGTGACCTTAACGCTTCTCCAGTCCAACCAAACCATGACCTCATGATGTCAAAGGCCAGGAATGTATTTGGGAGAGGTGAAAATACAGCTTGCTTTCACTCTCCAGACACAAGTGAGCTAGCCCAAGACGGCTCTGGGCAGCTTAAGAAGGCCGTCCATGTGCCAGACGGATTAAACACTGAGGGAATTTGATCCAGGCACTCGGGGGAGGGCTTTTCCACTATTCTCTAATCCAATGAAGCCTGGCCTAGCAGAGTCAGTTGAATTGAGAGAGTGACTAAATACGTAGAGTCCTTGGGGGTTAGAATACAGTCTGTCTACAAAGGGAAGGCATTTTGCCTTCAGTCTGTCTGGATTTCTAATATAACTACAGACTATTAATCATGCAGACCAGACTTTTGAACCTCGTTGAATCATTTTACATTCAATAAAGGTCCTCCTTGCTACCAAAAAAAAAAAAAAGAAAGAAAAGCACATACAAATTCTGGTTATCTGATTTAAGCAATTTTTTAAACATTTAAACAATAGTTTCTGTATGTGGAATATGTATCCCCACTGAACACACAACTAGCTTTGAAGCAAAAAAAAAACACAAATTCCAAACTTCAATTATTCTTCTATCATGAAATCAGAATTAAAAGTTAGCCAAAGACTTATTATTCATTTCCCTATCAAAATATTGGTTTTGAGGTTTTTGCCATCAGGAATACTAATGGAGAAAAAATGAATATAATTCATCTTCTATAAGACAGTTTTCATCCAGTTTTACTGAGTGAGAATCTGGCCTGGAGTTTACACTTTAATGTATGATTTTGCAATTTAAATGTCATCTGGTTCTATGCGCATGACCTTCACATAAAGCAGATGTCATGATATGTGAAACTACACTGAAGATTATAGTTACCTCCTCTTTGTTCAGTCACATACCTGATTTCCAGATACAGTGTTTTCTAGGCTTTGCATGGGAAAGTTTATTTGTTTAACAAATCTATACTTTTTTACTTTAGTTTTCTGGGATATATGGATGGAAATACTTTTCTCTAAGAACCCTAGGACACTGATTAGACCCAAACAAGACATTCAGGTCCACACTACTATCTAGATTCCAGAACAGCCATAACTCCCCCGCCTTCCAACCACACATAAATTCCTAAACTTGTTTTCAAGCAGGGGATTTGGGAAGCATTTTCTTTCTTCCACACTCAGAAGGCTAAATGGCATGCATTCACCTCAGGGCCCAGAGACACTGCAGTCATATAAGAAAATATTGATCTGGTTCATAGAATGGGCTGCCAACCTGTCACCAAGAGAACTGCCAAGATTTTTGAAATGAAGAAAAATATGTCTTGAAAGCAAGGTGTCTCTCTCGCTTGCTCACTCACTCTCTCAAATTTCTTGCCATTTTTCCTATGCTTCCCAGGCAGTCTGAGAACTGGAGTTTATGTATCCCCAGCTTACAGCAAGCAGAACCTGGGCCAGTGGGCTACCAAGCAGAAGCCCTTGTGACAACACAGACCTTTACAAATCTGACCTAGGCACATGCTCGGCAGGAATATTCCACATCGGAGAAGGATCCAGAACATTTGCAGTTTTTGTCTTGTCTTTGATAGAAATCAGATGAGAAATTTAAGAGATACCTAAGAGATGGAGCTTTCTACTAGAGACAAGTCTTTTGAGATGAGCTCAAATGTGATATACCTAGGGTAAGACAAGAGTTGTGAAGTAGTAGTCTTGAGAGCTTCTACTGGGTCAATGGGATCTCTCACTGCACACACTTTACTGGTTTAGAGATTCCAGTGGGGCAGGAAGAAAGCAAAGCAAAAACAAAGAGGAACAAATGAGGTACACGTGATCAATGAAACCTGTCCCTCCCCAATCTGCCATGGCCCTTGTATGTCCATGTCATCTCTTGGGCTGGTCCGAGGGCCACTTGTTAGACAGTGTTTCTCTAGTTTTAGCTAGGATTTAACTTTTAAGCTAGGTATGGTTTGCCAAAATGAGATTCAACTTTACTGCTCCCAAAGGGTAATGATTATGCCATGTTATACATGTATACGAGACCCCACATGACCCATGGAAAATACAAAGGACTCACCCTATGTTGAATAGATAAGCTGAATAATGAATCTACTAGTGAAAAATCAAGAGATGTATAAGAGCCAGGTGCCAATGGTTCATGTTTGTAATCTAATCCTGGCTACTTAAGAGGCTTAGATCTGAGAATTAAGGATTGAGAAAAATCTGTGAAATTCTTCTCTCCAATTAAGCAAAACGCAGAGTGAGAGTAGAGGTTTGGCAGAAGTGGTAAAAAAAAAAAAGTCTTGAGTGAAAGAGCTAAGGGAGAACACCCTGAGTTCCCCAGGACTGACAAAAACAAAATATTAAAGTATGAGAGGATGAGCATGACAGTTATTTTATTAAGTTTTAGTGACTTATGTCTACCACTGTGTTTTTCTTTCATAAACTAAGAATGCAAAAACCTAGATTTTAATCCTGCCTGTACCGAAGGCTACAAGAGAAAATTATAAACCTTCAAAAACTCTGTTGTCGGGCTGGGGATATAGCCTAGTGGCAAGAGTGCCTGCCTCGGATACACGAGGCCCTAGGTTCGATTCCCCAGCACCACATATTCAGAAAACGGCCAGAAGCGGCGCTGTGGCTCAAGTGGCAGAGTGCTAGCCTTGAGCGGGAAGAAGCCAGGGTCAGTGCTCAGGCCCTGAGTACAAGGCCCAGGACTGGCCAAAAAAAAAAAAAAAAAACTCTGTTGTCTATAAAATGGAAATATTAACTTTGTCTTACCTCACTGTTGCTATGAAATTGTTATTAACTGAGATCAAATATAAAAATACTATCTACACTGAAAAGATCTGCACAAGTAAATTTTTATCATGATCATCATTATTAATTAATTAATTATCACTGCACTAAACTTTGGGAGTTCAGCCATCCCAAATCTTGCCTCCCCTTCCCAAGAAAAGTGTTGGAAGCCACCACAATTGCTTTCCACATCTGCACACTTAACTCTTCAGAATGGCCCAGATGTCACAGCAATTAAATAATAATTCCTATCTCGTGTGATGTCCCCAGCTAAGGCTCGATCTGAGTGCAGGAAGAACCCTTTACAGCACACACAGTACCACATGTTCTCACCTACTGGGAAATATTGGATGGAAGGTGCAAAACCCACCCCCAAGGAGAAGTTCATCCTTTGTGATCAATATAGACTGTCTCTAGCTCCAGATGCCAACCATGTTCCAGTTCATCAACATCCACCACACGGGCTCCTCAACTTCTACCACTGCTGTTGTCCAGTAATTTAAGCCCATTTACTAAATGCCTGAAACTAGGGTAGCAATGAGTAGAGTGGGCACAATGATCTTCTTTATCATTATCTTTCTGTTCCTTACCATTTAGTGAATGCTTATTATATGGCTTTACATTCATTGTCTTCTTCAATCTCTACAATACCTATGGAATAAAGATCAATCCCAATTTATAAGTAAGTAAGCTGAGACTCAGAAAGATTAAGTTACTTCCCCCAAGGTCACCTTCATGTGGTGGAGTCTGGATATGAAACCAAGTTCATAGAAATCAAATGGTCCGTGGTTTCTGGGTAATTTTTTGTGCCATTACTGGACCTTGAACTCAGGGCCTCAAGCCCTCATTTCTATTTCTAGATTTTGCTGGTGACTTGGAGATAAGACTTTTCTGCCCAGGCTGTCTTCACACCTCAATTCTCATATTTCAGTCTCATCAGTAGCTATGATTCAGCATCCAGCCAAATTCTCATATGTCAACTCTTCACTCTCCTACCTTCTAAGATGTTTCATCACAGGGTATGCCATTTGGGGCATAATATGGCAGGTATTCGCCAGGATGAAGAAGGGCTTCTGGGAGTTCTATGAGACACGTTCTCTACTGTGTTCATTACAGCCAACCTACCAACACGAATCTTTGTATCTGTAGAGAATTTCTATACATAGCCTATCAAACTAAGCCTAAAAGAATAGAATGAACTAATTATTTCTATACTGTAAACAACTAATTGTAATTTGTTTCCTTTTTCAAAAGTTTCCTGTATTCCTAAAAATTAAAGTTGCATCCTATAAGCTATGTGTTCATTTCTGCACTGAGGCAGACAAATTGCAAAGCTTTGAGTCTACAGTGTTTTATGTGTGGTATATGTTCACACATGTGTTTTGTGTGTGTGTGTGTGTGTGTGTGTGTGTGTGTGTGTGTGTGTGTGTAGCAATCATTTTCTATTCTGCTAATACCATACCATTGGGGAAAACATCTAATCTCTCAAAAGCTTTGACTTTTAATAACATTGTCCATGTCCTTATCCTAGTTGTAAAAGTAGCAAACTAACTAGTTAATATTTCTACCTGATCACTTTAGGTTAAAACAATACTTACCTCTGTTATTAAGAGAACCCAAAATTATGCCAATGATCCCTGAAGATAGATATGACTTGTTTTTCTAACTCTAGGCAGGATAAAGGAATGTGTTTCAGACCACATGTGTTCATGTATTATTGGGGTTTTTGTACAGTTTCTCTCTCACTTTTTGGTTTGTTTGTTTTGAATTGTATGCCAATGAACAATGCTCCATCATATCAGCAGTCAATTTTGCTAAAAATTATATATGCATAGAGCTCTACGATTAAATTACTAGACATAGAAGTAAAATTAAGCACAATGGGACTTGTCTATATTTCTGGTAATATTACCATTGTAATAGGGGATAGGACTGAATCTCACCTTCAAAGTCCCCTCTATTATGTCAAGCTCTTACTGAGTCCTTATGTTGTCTGGATACCATGTGTTCTGCATGGATTCCTTTTTTAAAAGTTAGTGTTCCCCATTTCTACCCTCTTCCAGCTGAGCCTTTGGAGGAAAAAGGTCTTCATTGTAGGAGGGGCACAGGATGAGTCTGAGTTAAGGGCTCCAAGCAGAAAGCCTACCTTGCGAAATAGCTCTTGCTGCAATACTATCAGAGAAAAGACAAGGAGCCTGCCACTGCCAGAGGGCTGCATTTTGCAAGATTTCTCAGCCTGCCTTGGGTCATTGGTGAAAATAGGGAAAGGGCACTTTCTCACCTGGTGAGCATAAAGGCCAAGCAGAGTTTCCTCCTGGCTGTGTAGTTGGGTCCTCTTCCCTCCCAGGAACTGCCTAGAGCTGGCTTGTTTCTGGGTAGGGCTCCTCCGCCCTGCCCCCTCATGACTACCCAGCACCCACAAGATGCAGCAGCAACAGCCAGGGCCTGCTTTTCTGCTTTCATATCGCAGCTTCTGTAGTTCCACTTTAACAGAACAATATCTGTCGTGCCAGAGACCTATAGTGTCAGAAGGTACCTCTCCCCCAGGGCTGAGCAGAGAAAGCTTCCTTGCTTTGACACATGGGCAGCTCTGTGTCCTCCTTCCCAGAGGTCATGACCCTCCAGCTTCACATTCACTCACAGGGAAGTGCTGGCCCAGATATCCCTGATGTGTAATGACTTGTGTGGCTTCAGGTCATTCACTTCGTTCACTTTGGATCATTCACATCCTGCAACCTCTAATCCAGATAACAAAAAGAGAACTCCAAGCCAGCTGGCCTCCAAAGTAGGTCAAATAGCAAAAGAGTTCCTTCAAATCAATAACTGAGTGGCCTGAAACTTCAGTGAAAGACATCCCACAAAGCCACTTCCCTTCAAATTCTTAAAAGCAAACCTGTGAGAGCACTAGGTGAGATTTTGCTCAACACTAAGTTCAAGGAAGTGTTTTCACACCTTGTCCAGAAAAGTCAGCCTGGGTGCTAAGGCCCGGTTTTCACATTGTTCTCTAGAAAAAAATGCTGATATTTCAACCATGATGGCCTTGTGAGGCCTGACCTTGCCTGTAAGATACAGACCACCATGGAACAGCCCATGGCTTAATGCCACATATCCTGTCAAGATGGGGTCATGCCAGGAACTGACTCTTGTATACACTGAGGGGGAATGGTGCTAAGATGTAGTGCATCTAACTTTGACGTGGACTTTTGTAGGTGACTGATTTAGGAAGGGGTCCTTAGTTGTATGGTCTAAGATGCACTTGCATAGTTATCAGGGGGACCCTCTTCCTTCTGCTCTCTGCTTTTTGTAGGATAGTCAGGCTCTGTAGCTGTGTGGGACTGTAATCAGTTGTTCATATTGACATAGGTGAAGACTTCAGGTCCTGTTACAAAGGCAACAGAGTTGGCTTACTTGTTACTTAGGAAACTGAGATAAGAAGTATCACAGTTCCAATCCAACCCAAGGAGAAAAGTCTTCAAGATTCCACTTGAAAGGAAGAAGTGGGATTAGGGAACATACCTTTGCCATTCTAGCTACTATGAGAAGCATAATATAGACTGATATCAGTGCAAGTGCAGGCAAGAGACTCTATCTCAAAAATAACCAATACAAAAAAAAGGGCTGAGTGTATGGCTCAGCAGTAGAGTTCCTGCTTAGCAGGTATGAGGTCCTAAGTTCAAACCCCAGAACTGTAACACACACACACACACACACACACACACACACACACACACACACACACTGCCCATGGATAGGCGACAAATGACTAGGACAGGATACAAAAAATAAAACAAGATAACGTTTCATGCCACATAGGAGCACACCAGCACCTGTGCTGTGCCTGGCCTTCTCGTCTCCAAAACTAGAAGCCTCTGTCTTCACTCTATGTAAAGCCTATGCTGAGAGGATGAGAATGTGACTTGGTCAGCTTCGTAGCACTTCTAGACAAGATGTTTAGGTGTAGACTTCAGGGGCATGTGGAGCCAAGAAAACATTAGGCTAAAAAAGAAAAAGGAAGGTTGTGACATTGACAGAAAGGTGCAAAGTTCAAATTGAAGTCATTTGGGGGACTGAAGAGGTAGGGCAGAACCAGGATTCTTGAGAATGTAGAGCTAAGTCCAGAGCCGCTTCATGCAATGGCAGTCCTTGGAGGTCTCTCTTCTCTCTTCATCCTAGCTTTTCCATCAGATAAATAAGGAGGGCAGACTACTCTGGGGGTTTCCAAGCAGAGGAAGTTTTACTCCCCAAGGGATATTGGCCAATGTCTACAAACATTTTTGGTTGTCAAAACTGAGGGAGATGAGGTGGCATCTAATGCAGAGGCCAAGAATGTTGCTAAACGACTAAAGTGTACCAACAATGCCCCCTCCATACATACACATAACTATTATCTTGTCCAAAATACCAGTGATGCCAGAGTTGAGACATCCTGGACTACACCACTTGAAGAATCTTTTAATCTCTAATAAGGTCAAGTAGGATAGTACCAGCATCAACCTAGAACAACCAATAATCCAGTGACTTTTCTTTTCATTTTTTTCCACAACCTGAAAGCCAAAATGTCCTATTTCACTTATCAATGGGCATTTACAAGCATGGAGCTAACATACCCAATGATTATTCAATGTGATCGCAAGGTGGTTGGCCTGCAGTAAGGTTGAATGGTACATGAGAATGGACTGATCAGCAAAAATGCCACTACTCCTAGCTACTCAGGAGGCTGAGATCTGGAAGCTCATCGTTTGAACCTAACCTGGGCAGAAAAGTTTTCCAGACTCCACGTCCAAAATAAGCAGCAAAAAGCTGTACTGGAGATGTGGTTCGAGTAGTAGAGGCCCTGGATTCAAACCCTAGTACCAACCAAAAAAAAAACCTACACAGTGACGTGTGGAATTCTCCTTACTCTACTAAGCCATAGCTCTGTGGCGCTCCTTCCAGATACCTTGGGAAATGTAGAAAATGATATTAGGAGAGATGGTGAATGCAGGCTCCCTTCAGCTGCTGCCAAATTACTACAGGGATCATCTTCCTGGTCTCCTCATTGCTCTCTGATTCCTTTCTAAGTTTTCTCTGTCATTGCAGATATACTCAGAGCTAATCTCATCCTCCTACTTCAAAACCTAGAGTGGCTATATCATACACTGGACACCAAGTCTCATCACAGATCTCAAAAAGCTTTGCAGGAACTTAAATCCTGTCTCCAGAATCTCCTTTGGCTTTCTAGTTCCTTTGGTGCTTCCTGTTCCTTCTGCCACAGGGCCTTTTCACTTGTCATTTTGTCTATCTCTTCTCTTCCTCCCAGTTTCTCCCTCACCCTTTGTCACCTGGTGAATTCTATCCTCCCTTGAGCATTGCCTTTGCAGGGGGCTGTTAAGCCTCCCTCACTGGGTCATCTCTCCCACGCACGCAAATCTCTTCCACAAAGCTCCTTCCATAATCACAGTTTTACATTTATGTATTGATGATCAATATATGTCTATTGAATAAACAAATGAGTGAGTCTCCCCTCAGCCACACTTTCCTATTTCTGTCTCTTTGGTGGCTCTGTGCTCTTGGTGTAGAAAGCTGAGAACTTACATCTTTGTCCCTCAGAAATTTTGTTCACTGCCAAGACCAGTCCTCTGGTCCCTTCTCCACTCCTCAGGGAATGTGTCATGGGGTTGTTTGGGAAAGAAAAAGCATGTTTTCTCTACAGAGTCCAGGGAGACCTGGGACCTTTAAAGCAGGAGGATATTAAAAAAAAAAAAAAAAAAAAAAAAAAGAGGAGTGTGCACCCTGATGAGATTTCACCCTCAGACACCCCAGCTGCTGCCGATGACCCTTCCTCCCTGTGACCTCGTGGAAAAGGCCACATTCCTCACGGCCACATGCATTTCACTCAATCCTCACCTCCCTGACCTGCAAGGGAGGTCCATTCTCTTCTACTGTAAAGCAAGGAAATGCCATTTAATTGGACAGTAAGTGATAGTACATGAAGTGACTACACACATTCACGATGTGACAAGGAGGCAGAACCAGTTAGGCCCGAACGCCCTGCGTTTTCACTATAACCTGATCCTTGTCTCGAAGCTCTGGAGAGAACCTGTTTCCTCTGACTCTGCTGTTTGCAAAACCCTGACAGCACCAAGACAAACTCAACATGCTCTCCTCCCTCCTGCCTCCCTACATGATAATATTTTGTTCCTAGGCGACCATTGGTAAAGCATTGGAAACATCTGGCACAAGCCCAATTCTCCCAAAGGAAGAACTTCTTTGGGGAACATGAAGAGAGGAAAAACTAAGATGGATTCCTGTCACTTCTGAGTCTTGCTGCCATCTAATTGTCATTTATTTTCAAGATATGTACAATATGTATTGAATCTTAGAACAGTTAGACCCTGAAGTATGAAACCACAGAGTAAACTTTAAATTTGAGAGATTGAACTTAGTTTTCTTTCTTTCCTTCCTTCTTCCTTTTTCTTTTTGTTTTCTGAATTTGGTATTCCCAAAGTTGCATATAAAAGTGGCCATGTCTTGCTGTGCTGATGACTGAAGCTAATGACAAAACAGTCATGAACCTAACATGGCTACTTCCTACAGCTGCATTTTGATCTCTAGTGTGCCTCTTTGATCATGGAAGGGGCCTCTGGGACACAGGGCAAAAAATGAATCAAAATTCCCAGGGTCTTGCATACTTCTTCTCAGTGAATTACACTCTGGTGTGTACCTGTGAATGGGACCGGGGTGCAGGGACCGTTTTGACTCTCTTTAAAGGAATAAAGAACCCATTTAAACCCACCAAAAATGAAACAGACACAGGTTTCACAGAGCCGGTCCAAATGCACAGGTAATAGAGGAACTGCTGTGGATTGGGGCTGTGAGCGCTGGTGCAACACCTTCAAATGGGGCACTCTTATCCAGCCTCCAAAAGCCCTTTTTGGTTTTTGTGTTTATCTGCTCTGAGTTGCCAGGGGCACTGGAAAATGTGTGATGCTGAGACCAAAGAGAAAATGAGAATACCCTGCTAAGAGTTCTGGGACAGGTCTGAAATGGAGAGTCAGTGGAGGGAAGCTCACAGTGCCCTGGCTGGAAGACAGATGCACTGATTCACACGGGAGAGCAGGATGAAGTCAATGGAGTAGATGGAACAGAAGCACATGGATGGCATTCCACATGGAGCAGATAGAACAGAGGCACACAGAAGGCCTTCCCCATAGAAAGCAAGCAGAGAGGAAGGGAGCAACTTTGCAGATCCTGTCTCTCTCTCTCCCTCTCTCTGTCTCTCTCTCCCTCTCTCTCTCTCTCTCACACACACACACACACACACACATACACACACATGCACAGACTTCAGATTGTGGTATGAAGCCTCACAAAGCACCCAAGATTGATGAGCCAGGTGTGGTGGTCCACCTCTATCATCCTAGATAAGCCAGAGGCAGAAGTAGGAAGGTTTTAGTCAAGGCCAGCCTCACCAAATAGCACAAGACTCTACCTGGAAAACAATTAAAACTAAAAAGGGCCAAGGATATGGTCTGAACGGTGGAGCACCTGCCTTGAAATCTTGAAACCATGAGTTTAAATCCCAGTAATACAGAGAGATAGAAAGGGAGGAAAGAAGGGAGGGACGGGGGAGGGAGGGAGGGAAGGAAGGAAGGAAGGAAGGAAGAAAGGAAGGGAGGAAGGAAGGAAGGAAGGAAGGAAGGAAGGAAGGAAGGAAGGAAGGAAGGAAGGAAGGAGAAAAGGCCCCCACAACCACGTGAAGCCAATCAGAGCACTCAGGTCTAGCAAGTGGAAGGAAACAGAAGGAAACAGGTCCCAGTAGGAAAACCGGGTCACATCCAAACAGGTTTTGCTGTCTTGGCAAATTATTGTTTTTGACAGAAAACAATGGGCTCCATTTTGCACTTCTAAAACTAGGGGACCTTATCAGGGGTCACCCTCCTTCCAGAGGTAAGAGAACTGTGGAATAAAGATCCTCCAGGGTATAACAACTTTGGTTGCAATGTTCTCTTGAAATGTAGATTGGAACTCCTCACTGAACCACCCTGGACTCTAATAAATGCTCCTATCTGCTTAAAGCTGAGCCCCTGGAATGGCCCCATCATAGGTGTCTCCTTAGTAGAGGACAAGAGACAAAGAAGAGTGATTTGAATAAAATAGCAACATGTCTCTCTTCACCACTAACCTCACTGTTTTATTCCTGAAAGGTTGTTCCGTGGAGGACTTACATTACTTCGATTTATCTTTTTTTTTTTTTTTTTTTTTTTGGCCAGTCCTAGGCCGTGAACTCAGGGCCTGAGCACTGTCCCTGGCTTCTTTTTTGTTCAAGGCTAGCACTCTGCCACTTGAGCCACAGCGCCCCTTCTGGCCATTTTCTGTATATGTGGTGCTGAGGAATTGAACCCAGGGCCTCATGTATACGAGGCAAGCACTCTTGCCACTAGGCCATATTCCCAGCCCTCGATTTATCTTAACATTTCCTTATTGAGAGAATTAGGATCAAGAGAATGTAATAAGAGCCAACCTGTTTTTATGCAACTTCTTAAATAGGATTGCATTTACTCTTCCTATTGTAGGTTGTATTTCTTTAAAACAGCAGTTAACAGCCACTTACCTCATACCCTATTGTTTCCTTAAGTCTCCTGAGAGCTACAAACCTCAGGAGACATTTTCACACATGGAAAAATCCATACATAAAACCTAGAGAAATTAAACACTGGCTCACGATTTCAAGTTCATGGCAAGAGTCAAAGGTACTAAGGAATTTGCAGGTGTGAGGTTTTTATTTCCACTCTAATAAGAAGGGCCATTTTAATGTTACTCACCAAGGCATTCAGCCTGGGGCCTGATTAAATTGACTGGCAAATGAGGACTTTGAAATATTCTGTGCTGGCAAAGTGGGAAGGAATGAAAGTTGGGGAGCTGCACCTGCATCCACTTGCAGGTTCAAAGAGCAAAAGTCACTTTCCCAAGACCTTTATCCCCAAGAAACAGCCATGGTCAAAAACAATGGTTGGAATAGCCCCCTCATCAAGTGGGCTAAAGACCTACAAAGAGACTTCTCTGATGAGGAAATGAGAATGGCCAAGAGACATATGAAAAAATGCTCTACGTCACTGGCCATAAAAGAAATGCAAATCAAAACAACATTGAGATTCCATCTCACCCCAGTAAGAATGTCATATATCAAGAAAACTAACAATAACAATCGTTGGAGGGGATGTGGCCAAAAGGGAACCCTACTTCATTGTTGGTGGGAATGTAAACTGGTTCAGCCACTCTGGCAAGCAGTATGGAGATTCCTCAGAAGTCTAAATATAGAACTCCCCTATGACCCAGCAACCCCACTTTTGGGTATCTATCCTAAAAACCACAAACGAAATCACAGTAAAGCCACCAGCACAACAATGTTCATTGCAGCACAATTTGTCATAGCTAGAATCTGGAACCAACCCAGATGCCCCTCAGTAGACGAATGGATCAGGAAAATGTGGTACATATACATAATGGAATTTTATGCCTCTATCAGAAATAATGACATTGCCCCATTTGTAAGGAAATGGAAGGACTTGGAAAAAATTATACTAAGTGAAGTGAGCCAGACCCAAAGAAACATGGACTCTATGGTCTTCCTTATTGGGAATAATTAGCACAGGTTTAGGCAAGTCACAGCAGAGGATCACAAGAGCCCAATAGCTATACCCTTATGATCACATAAGACGATGCTAAGTGAAATGAACTCCATGTTATGGAAACGATTGTTATATCACAGTTGTAACTACTTTCAATGTCCCATGTGTATCTGTAGCTTCTATTATTGATGATGTTCTTGTATCACCTTCCTGTGGTTGTATCTACACTATCTCTGTAATCTTATCTGAGTATATTGGAAACTGTCTACACTGGTATTAGAACTAGGAAATTGAAAGGGAATACCAAAATCGAGAGACACGGGGTAAAAAAAGACAAACAACTACAAAAGCAATACTTGCAAAACTATTTGGTGTAAATGAACTGAACACCTCATGGGGGGAAAGGGAAAGGGGGAGGAGGGAGGAATGAGGGACGAGGTAACAAACAGTACAGGAAATGTATCCAATGCCTAACGTATGAAACTGTAACCTCTCTGTCCATCAGTTTGATAATAAAAATTTGAAAAAAAAAAAAGAAATAAAGAGGACATACAGTGAAAAAAAAACACAAAAACAGTGGTTGGACTCAGTAAACAGGTATCTCCTGAAGACCCCAAAAGGAGAAATTCCCCTTGGGTAAATGTCACCAGAGAGTGGCATGGCAGAGAGAGGAGACACCAGAGGAATCACTGATCACCAATAACATTAGCAGCAGATTCAGATTGCAGTTGGGCATTGAGTATCCTCCATGGTGAGTAATATGAATGCTTGGTTCTCCCTCAGGGTTATGATGTTGAGAAAAAGAAGAGATGCTAGAAGCCATGCTGAGAAAGACACTAATGGAGGGTGACATTCAGGGACGCCAGCAAAGCCAGCACACAGCGGTCTCATTTTCTTGGTATACCAAATTAGATTTTAGCTCTGCTACTGGACTTGTCTTGAGGCCCAAACTCTCCCCCAGAGCCAGCATCTCAGGTTTCATGATTTCACACAGACTGTGACTTCCACAGACCCAGGCCAGTGGAGGGAGAGACCAGCCAGGACTCATATTTCCTAAGATCAACCCTTCCTCCCTTTCCTCCTTTTCTGTAACTTCTCTTCCTGGGGTGGAGGTGTGACTCAGCCTTTGGCCACACCCAACCATTTACACATTTGTTCATGTGGAGTGTTAAAACAGTGACCAATTTAGCAATGCTTGAGGACAAGAAAAAGGTTCTAGAACCTGTCAGCGTTTCAGACTGAATAAGGTTCAGATTACTCCTTTCATATTCCATGAGCTTCTTGTGTTGTTAGAAAGACAGGACGGGACATGCAAAGATTTCCTGCTTGGTGCAACCTGTCATTCCCCTTATTGGGGCATAATTTGGCAGCCTAGATTAGAAGAAAATCAACTTCTTTCTTGTTTAAGCCTATTCATCTGTTGATTTTCTGTCACTCACGTAACCTGTCATTCATCTTATTGGGGCATAATTTGGCAACCTTGATTAGAAGAAAATTAACTTCTATCTTGTTTAAGCCTATTCACTTGGAGTTTTTCTGTCACTAACCCTATATTTCATTCAGAACATTAACTACTTAGATGAAGCCCACCCCTCTATGGAGGCCAATCTGCTTTACTGAAAATTTACAGACCTAAATGTAAATCTCATTCAAAACAACTTCACAGAAATAAAGCAATGTTGTACCAAACATTGTGAGCCAGCTACACTGATGCATAAGTTAGCTATTATGAAGATGGAGACGGGGAGTCACCGCCATGTAAACAGTTACCCATGGATGGATGCTGGGTTGGTGGTAGGGAAGAAACAACCCCTTGAGAAGCACCACTATTTAAAGATCGGGTGGTGACTCATGCCTATAATCTTAGCTACTTTGGAAGGTGGAGATCAGTGGATCAGGGTTCAAGGACAGTCCAGGCAGAAAACTGCTTCTCACCCAATGGCTGGATATTATGAGAGCAGCTATCATCTTAGCTATAGGGAAAGCACAACTAGCAAACCTACAGTCCAGGTAGACCCACCCATAAAACAAGATCCTAACTTGACTATAATCAATGCAAAAACAGTGCTCACATGGTAGAGCATGTGCCTCTCAAGCAGGCATGTGTGGAAGACAAAAGGAAACGAACTCTTGCAATAGTCAGCCAAGTCCTGTAAGGCAAACATAGATTCATTCATTAGTTCAGCTTCTGCAAGGCCCAAGTGCCTCTTCAAAGGCCCCAACATCTCTCGATACCAGCACACTGGGGACCAAACTTCAACAAGAGTTTTGATGGAGACAAACAATATACAAACCAAATTCACTGGTCTCCAGGGCAGAAAAACTGGAAGCAGAAATCTTAGCTGCACTGTGAAGTTACATTGAGCAGTATCTGAGGCTTTTGAACCACACAGTGTCGCCTTCATTCTAATGCATGCTACCCACACACAATCCGCAACTCTTGAGGTCAATAGAAAGGAAAGGAAGAATGGGAAAGAAAAACTTTTGACTGCCCTGGCCTCTGCACTCTATAAATTGTCCAAGCTCTTTTTGAAAGAGAAGCAACTGGGTTTTTGTTTGTTTAGTTGAATTTTTCTTTTTGTTTGTTTTTCTTTTAAGAAATGCAATGCCACCATGCAGAACAGGAATTTTTCTGGCAGCCATTTAGAAAAGATCAGATGGTAGCTCATGCCTGTGATCCTAGCTACTTTGGGAAGTGGAAATCAGGGGATCGTGGATCAGCTAGAAACCTCATTTCACCTAAGACTCACGAAGCTCCCAGGGAGCAGAAGCCCCCACAAACCCTCCATGATCTCCCTATGAAGCCTCAGTAAAGCAGGAACAAAATGAATGTACACTTGACCTTCAGAAGCCACTGTAAAATTTAAAGTGGGTTTCCTTGGTGAAACCACAGCATGTCCAGAAACCTTCAACTAGACTTGCTGGTAGGGTTCTTGATATTGGACCGAGTGATGTCCTAGGGTAGCGGGCCAACTCCCAGTCCAGGTAATATAGCCAGTTCATATAAAGATGGCTCCCAGGACTTAGATGTACCTGCCTTTGCCTCTCAGGGGAAGCAGGGTTCCTGTAGGACAGCATATCACAGAGCAGCCCCTTACCTGAGTAGGTCGTATTGACCCCCTGCTGGCCTGTGTCCATCCCAGAGCCAGGATAAAAACAGGATCTTTGGGGAAAATCTGTCTGTTTATTTCACACACTGGAATATTCTATACACTGACTCTGTGGTATGATGGAAGTCTGAGACTAGGCTGTCATTTTTCCTTTGGCACCAACATTGTTATTTGGTTAGCAGTGTTGCATAGTAGGACTCCTATTTAAATATCCACCCTTGCTGCCTCCCCCCCATTCAAAAAAATAAATAAATAAAACCAAAACTGTCTGTCCTGAAAAGATGTGGTTTGGCATAGTGAAAGTCTTTAAACATCCACTTTCCAGATGGATCTCTTTGTTAAAAAAAAACAAAACCCAAACCATGTGGAATGCTCCTAAGTGAATATTATTGTTTACTAGACTTTTTATTCCATCTTATGGCATTTTATAATAAAATATCTGCAAGCTCATAAAGAAGGCGATTTTTTTAAGTCCATAATCGTTTTAACCATAACAAAAGGGTGGTAAATATATTGTACAAGAGCGTGATGGAAAAATGTGCTAAACTATTTCCATAAATCAAGTATAGCATTTTGGCATTTCTGTAAAGCATTAGATTTAGTAAATTAGAACCAGATGATTTTAAAATAGAAACTTACATAACTTGACAGTCTGATTCTTTTTAATTTTTTTTTCCCCAACAAGAGTTTATCTTCATGAAGTTGCTTTGGCTGCTACTGTAATAGGTATGTGAGACGCAAGGGCAAGCTCTGGGTATCAGTCATCTTTGTGACTCCCATAGTGCCTAGCATGATGTCAGGAAATTAAAAGAATTTGATGGATGGAGGAATGAAATTTAAGTAATGATTAACAAGAACACATTAATCGACAAGGAAAATGTAGCAGAAACATCTAAATGGATCCACAAGTATTAAAATACACTCTTATGTCACAGAAATAATATGGTTTGCTTTTCCTTTCATTGTTAAAGCTTTGTGTCGACATCAATGGATTTGAGTCACTGGCCTCTGAACTACTGTCACCCTGGAATTTTCCTAGTACTCACATCTCCATTGTATTTCTGTGTCTCATTGGCCCCTGAAAAGGCCCTGTGCTGTGCTTTTCCTCCCCTTTCTCACACCATTTACAATGTAACTGCTACCTTGAGGCCAAGCCTAGAGTTCAGTAAAACACAATGACTGAGTTCCTGTAATCCTCCAGATCATCTATGAGGTTCCACAAAGAGTACAAAAGAATAAGATGTGGGGGCTGGGAATGTGGCTTAGCAGTTTGCCTAGTGTGTATGAAGCCCTGGGTTCAATTCCTCAGTAAAGGGGCTGGGAATATGGCCTAGTGGCAAGAGTGCTTGCCTCGTATACATGAGGCCCTGGGTTCTATTCCCCAGCACCACATATACAGAAAATGGCCAGAAGTGGCGCTGTGGCTCAAGTGGCAGAGTGCTAGCCTTGAGCAAAAAAGAAGCCAGGGACAGTGCTCAGGCCCTGAGTTCACGGCCTAGGACTGGCCAAAAAAAAAAACAAAAAAACAAAAAAACAATTCCTCAGTAAACAGAAAAGGCTAGAAGTGGCCCTGTGGCTCAAGTGGTAGAATGCTATCCTTGAGCAAAAGAAGCTCACAGACAGTGCCCAGGCCCTGAGTTCAAGTCCCAGGATGGGAAAAAAAAAAGATTAATATGTGTGGCTGAGTGCCAGTGGCCCACACCTGTAATCCTAGCTACTCAGAAAGCTAGGAGCTGAAGATTGTGGTCCAAAGCTAGCCCAGAAAGGAAAGTTCATGAGTCTTAACTCCAATTAACCACCAAAATGCCAGAAGTGGAGCTATGGCCCCAGTGCCCAGTGGTAGAGTGCTAGCCTTGAGAAGAAGAAACTCAAGAATAGTACCTAAGCCTAAAGTTCAAACCCCAGGACAGGATGCAGAGGGGTGAGTGGGAGGGAGGAATAAGATATAATCACTGTCCTGTAGGTGATTGTAGGTGATATTTTCTGGTAGAGAGATCAATGGGGCACTGTAACTCCAAGTCAAAGAAACCCAACTCAAATCAAAAAGACTAAAGGCAAGGTTAGATCCAGAAACCCAAACAATAGAATCAGAACCCACTCCATCCCTCCACTCTGAATTCTGTTTCTTTTTGCATTTAGACCCTTTCTTTCTTGCTTTGGAGACTCTTTACAAAAAAAGGAAAGATGTTCACTGGCAAGGCTGTAGTTCAAAAGCAGAAGGCTCCTTCTTCTCCTAGACTTCATACACAAGATCTTAAAGAGTTCAGATTGACTGCCTGTGAGTCAGGTGCTTTTGGGTCCAACACTGTGGACAAGGGCATGCACACAATGAACCAGTTTGTGTGGTGATCAGGACCATTCCTCAGTAGGTGAAAGAAAAGGAGGACACCTATATCATAAATATCAAGCCCATGGAATGACATGGATTGGAAGCTGATTGGTTGTAAAAAGCAGGTGGGATCAAAGTGAGATTTTTTATTTTCTGTTACTGGGACAAGATAGCACCAAACAATAGAATGCTTTGATATAGCCCTGGGACCTTCGTGTGTGTGTGTGTGTGTGTGTGTGTGTGTGTGTGTGTGTGTGTGTGTGTGATATGCAAACCCACATGAGGCCACACATTGGACAGGCCCATGGAGAGGCAAGTGCGGAAGTGGAATGAGCTCTTTGAAACTGACAACAGTTAAACAAGGGTTGTTTTTCAACCACTGAATTCATTTAGCACTATCATCATCATCATTGAGGTTTGTATTTGCCAGCCTTTATCATCTCATTACTTGCCCAGCAATGTAAGCACAGAACTGCACTAAGGGTCCCTGGTTTGGATGGTTGTGCCTGAGTGGAACCACAGGTATGGAGGACAGAAAAACAGGCCAGGATGCAGGCCCACTCTCTTTCTGAACACAACCAGTGAGATAGACAGAACCTGACCAGTGTTGGAGAAGGAGAGTTAGACAGTGGAGAGAGCCTGAAGACCAAGAGAACATATTCATAGTCTGCATCCACTCCTCTACAATTACAAAATGTACAAAGATAGACTATTTACATATTCATTTGGCAACAGACCTGATCACATTGGCCCAAGGAGAAGTGTCTTCTTCACTGATCCCTCTTGGTATGGACCTCTGTACATTTGACTGCCAAAATATGAAAGAATTTGCTTATGGAACAGACCCAAGTCCCCAAATCCCACAGGGCGTGTTCTTTTATATGTGGTACACCCTCCTATGTCTCTTCTAAAAATCTAGAATGTTCTAGATCCTTCAGTTCCTGCTGCCCATGTTGTAAACAAGGAGCTGTGCTCCCATGTTTGGGGTGAGGAAATTGCATACTTATTCAGGGTGGGAAAGGTTAGAGAACAAAGAGGAGATGGGGGTCATTCATTGGGAAGCTAAGCTCTGAGTGGGCTTGAGAGGAAGGAAGAAAAAGTACAAAGCTGTCTGGTGGAAAGGAGGCCCTTTTACTTCTAATGACCAGAACAATACACATAATGGCCTTTGAAAATATAGTCAGCCCCCCATGCCTATAGTTCTACCTTCTACATGGGTTCTGCCTTCTCAATTTAATAAACTATGGACTGAAAATATTCAGGTAAGACTGCATCTATACTGCATATATTCAGCCTTTTTTCTTGTCATGATCCCCTACACAATACAGTACATGAGGTATTTTCTTTATTTGAGGTAGCGGGAGGCAGCACTGGAGCTTGAACTCAGGGCCTTGAACTCAGCCTGCTTCACTCAAAGCTAGTACACTATCACTTGAGCCACAGCTCCACATTTGGGTTTTTGTTGTTTAATTGGATCTACGAGTCTCCCAGACTTCTCTGCCTAGATTCACTTCAAACTGTGATTCTCAAATCTCAGCTTCCTGCGCAGCTAGGATTACAGGTGTGCACCACCAGCACCAGGTAACTCGAAGATTTTGTAAGTAATCTAGAGATGATGTGAAGTATGCAGAAAGACGTGGGACCTACATTAACACAAAATCACCTTATACAAGGAACTTTGGTACCCATGAAAAGTCCTAGAGCTTGTCACCTACATTGACCCAGAGCAAAACTACATGTATAGTGACTTAGAGAAGGCAAGACTAAAAACTGTGGCCTCTGCCTTCTCAAAGCAGCAGGGCCCTAAGCCTTGCTTCTTGTCACTTCTCTCTGCCCTTTCTAAGAGCAGAAGTTCAAGCACAGAGCATGAGTCACTAGAACCACAGACACTGAAGTTCAAGGAAACCTTTGAACCACCATCACCCCCAACCCCTGTCTACATCAAGTCTGAACCACAGGAGGCCAAGATTTCAGCAAATTGAGGGACCTCACAGTTAACACCTCACTCAGCAGTGAAGAGTGAGCAAGCCGGAGCACCCTGTCCTGTGCGTGTTTCTCCATTCTGGACAACTGCCCTTTATTTCTCAGCCTCTGTGGGCAGGGAGGAATGCACTCTCCATGGCCACTCAGTAAGCTAAGGATGGACGCTGCCTCCTCCACAGCCCAGTCTCCAGCCCACGCTCAAATGGCATTCTTGTAACAGACAAAATAAAAGATCTCTGCTAGCTAGAACACTCCCTTTACCTTCTAAAATGAAGCAAACTCTTCAAAAGCTCAGCAGGAACCTTGGAGACTGTGCTATGCTCCCTCCCCCACCCCCATTCCTCTCCTGCCCCCTCTACCAGGCCTTGCATTTCTTGGATTCCTTCTCGCTCATCAGCGCCAGCTGGCGGCAGCCTGGGCTGGCCAAACAGTCCTAGGCCTGGGTCTGGGCCTGAGGGGTGTATGCAGCTGGTTCAGAGGGCAAGAGGCAGGCTTTCTGAGGAGTAGGTAAGGTGGACGCTTAGGATGAGAGAGAGGCAACACACCTTCAACCCCTAAAGAAATGTTTGGTCTCAGGAAAGTAATTGTTTCGTGTTTCTGCCACTCCTTTCTCTCTTTCCCATTGTGTTCCACCCCCACCTCTGCCCCTGGATTCTATTGGGTGTCACACACAGTGAGTGAGTCTGTGTCACCCATGTGCTCTGGAGAATGGCAAAGCTCCAGGAGAAATTAGAAAGGGAAGGAGTAGCACTATCCAGAAGTGAGCTAGCTCTACAGTCCCTAAACCCATCTGCTTTCTCCATTAAGACTGGAGTAAAAGGCAGGGGGTGGGCAGGACCTGGGAAGTCCCATAATGCCCTGTGTTGTGCCATCTCATCAAATAGCATCATGACTTGTCATGTGGTTTCACCTATAAAGTGGCAAGAGGTGTGCAAGGAGAAGTCATCACGAAGATTTTAAGTGTAAGAATGTGAGACACACTTTGGAAATTTAAGCATATCTAAAGGGTCAGCAAGAAGTGGACACAGATAAACTTGTCCCTTCTCAATTAGCAAGTATTACAGGCCATCATCACTGTGCTGGGCAAGGCTTCCAGAAAGAAGACCATTCTCCATCCATTTGTTGAACTCCTGCTTGTTTAGTCTTGGCAGATCACCTTGACATTTGTGAAAACCCACTGTCTAACGTTTCTGTGAGCAGAAGAGGTTTCCATAACAGTTTCATATGACTTGTGGTTTCTGTGGACAAAGGAAGCATGAATGCGATGACAGAGCACCTCACTGCTGCAGAAAGCAGAGGAGCCCCTGGCAGGTAGCCTACACAGCTTCCCCATCGAACCTCCTCTGCTCAACCTCAGGCCCTGACCTGGCTGCCCCACCATAAAAGATAGAAATGTAAACCTCTGCCCCATGATGGAGCTTAAGAAGCCTCGATCTTTATTTCTAGTTTACTTATAACTTCACCCTTAAGCTATCTCCCCAGGCCTTTCAAAGAAAGAAAATGCTAAATGCTGAATGGTGCCTCACAATTATGGATTGAATTTACCTAACACATAATGTAATCTGTTACTTTTTTTTTAGTTCTCTGGTATGGGTAAGGTAAAAGGTAGTAATTAAGTATTTCAACATTGTAATGGCATTAAAACTTCATGAGCCTACAGATGCTCAAATGTCAAGTTACCAACTCTACTCACTTCATTTACAGGGGTCTATTAAGGTCTGTAGCAACTTGGTGGTAACACAATATTATGTGTAGTTTTTCATAGTTTATCAAAAGCTGAGAGAGGCCTAAGACACAATTTCAGCACTTGACCCTTGAGTAAATTAAAAGCCGCCTCATAGAGTCTGGCATAAAACACGGAGAATAGCACGTATTGGGGCAAGTGGTAAGGGTGGATTTTTTTATGGGTCATACAAGGCCACCATGCTTAAACTTAGCTGAGTGTTAAGGGATAATAAGACCTCAGAGAATCCCAAGGTAGGAGACCTACCATGTCATGGTAGAGGCATTCATTTCCAATCTCTGTAGTTTAAAGCCCCACACAGACCCTGGTAGCTTGTCATTCACTGAGTGAGAGAAAAGAAATTAAGGAGGAAGTAGATCAGAAGTAATCTAAGACCTCACCCCACCCAGTATAACTAATACAAGCCAGTTAAAAAGAAAAAAGTAATTCAGAAATCCTGAGTTAGCAAATCTGTTTAGTAAACACCATCCTCCATGCTATTTTTTAATATTGCCTCTCCAACTCCTTCAGAAAACAAAATTTCTTCCTAGAGTATCTGTTGTTAGCTGAGAATATAGGGCATGAGGTTGGGCAACTTTGGTGAGGTTTCTCATGCCAAAACATCAGTGGAGGAAAAGTGAATGAATGCTCCTGGCTATAGTACATTAAGAAGGAAAATAAAAATCAGAGACTGTTCTTGGAGATTTGCTCTAATAATAGACTTCCATTTGTTCCAAAAGCTCAGCCAGTTCAACAGATAAAAGAAGGTTATTGTCTTGAAGTAATAAGAGCGCTCTTCCTTCTCTGCTGAGCCTTAGCTTACTTTCTTTCCCTGTGGGTTTCAGTGGAAGACCATGTTCATGGACAGGACATAGCACTTTGAGAGGGTAGGAGGTGAGATTGGGTTTGCCCACATGGATGTACAAGTGGATACCACTGAAGACAGGAGTCTCTCCTAAAAGTTCTCCAAACTCTCATCATGGAAACACTCACAAATGACTGTGTAAGATGAGAGCTAAGCAAAAAGTGATGTGCTGGTCCCAGAAAATGAACTACAGTTTATGTGAGAGCCTCTTCAAGTGGATAGAGACCTCAGCTCACACCAAAACTAAGAGAGAGGAAGAACAAGTCATTGTGACTGTTTCATAAGGAAAGCTGGGCTTGAGGCATGGTCTTCTTGGTATAGGAGATGAGAGAGTCCAGAAACACAGGAGGATTGGGGTGGTTCTTGGGGGGGGGGGTGGTCACAAGCAAAAGTGAATTTTCTAGGAAAAAGTTTCATGAAGATGAGATTCAAACCAGAGACAAGATTAGTTTAGGTATGCAGAAAAATGAAAGGAAGGTAGAATGATGTGTACAGGTTGGTAAGTGCAGGTGAATAAGAGGTGTGTGTGTCTGTCTGTGCTACCATTTTTTGCTATTAACCTTCATCATAACTCAAGAACAATATTTGCTTCTCAGCCTTGTCTAGTCCCACCAGGGTAGGGAACTCAATCTTAAGGAAATGATAAACAGGAACTTAGATAATGGAGCTTGAGGAGAGGAAGCCAAGAGGTAGTATAGCACTGTGGTTAGGGCCACACTGATTCAGGAGTAAAATAAATGTGGGTTAAGATTACAAACCTGCTATTCAGCTGCTCTGTAGCAGAATCCACATAAAATATGAATGATACAACCTACTTTACCAACTTGGGACATGAGACAAATATTATATGAAATAATGTTTGTAAATGTCTAACACAGAGCCTGGTGCATAGGATGGCTTTGATCAAGGCAGAACGAGCTAAGAGTGTGAAACAGGAAGAAAAAACTTCTTGGTCTTTGAAGGACTTCTAGAGAGTTATAATCAAATAGAAAAATGGCTGCTTGCAATCATTTTAAAGTGATTTTGCTATATGTAGAGTGATGGTACATTTTTAAAAACTATCATTGAAATAAAAATGGTAAAACATAGTCCAATCATATTTATTTTATTAGGACTGAGTTTGATTCCTCTGGTCTGATATTCATTCCACTTCTAGATTGTTCCTTGAATGTTTTCTTGACAGGCTCATTTTTGACTTTGTGTGTTTTACTTCTTAGGTGACAACCACTCTGCCATGATAGATCACAAATTTAAGTAAGTGGGGATGTATACATTCCAATAAAACTTTATTTATAGACACAGAAGTTTGAATTACACATAATTTTCACTTCTCGCCTTCTCTGCCCCTTCCCCTAGCCATTTAAAAATGTAAAGGCTACTCCTAGGTCAGAGACATAGAAGTGACAGTAGCCCTTATATTGATTTTGAAGAGGCAAATCTTGTCTTTCTTTTCCTTTCCTTTTGTTTTATTTTCTGAGACTATCTCCATACTTAACCTAGGCTAGCCTCAAACTCATAATTCCCCTGCCTTTGCTCCCTAGAGTTCTGGGATATGTAGGTGTGTGCTACCACATCTAGCTCTGTGTATATTTTTAATAAATGCAAACTCCACATTGCCCTCCAACATGTTTTTCCGTTCCTTTCCTGGACACTAAGACAAACATATGTCCTTTGAAATTATATTTATCTTCTTTTATTTTCTATTTTGTATGTTTATCTTCTTATTCATTGAGCAAATACTTATCACCTGTGAGGTATAAAGGACACAGACCAGCAGGACCCCACCCTGCAACACCCTGGAACACACAGCAGCAGAACTGACAACACAGACTGACATCAACACATCATTACCATCCAGTGTGGAAAAGCCCTCATAATAGAGCCGTGTTCCCAGTACAATGGGGGCATAGTAGAGAGCAGTATTCGCTCTGAAAGGGTGAGGTGGGCAGGGTGGGGGCTGTGGACAAGGACTCACAAAGGATTCAGTGTTAGGCTGAGTTTGACAGCAGAGTGAAATTAGGGCCTTCTCTGTAGAAGGGGCCCTGTCTGTGCAGCATCGGGAAGGTACAAGCCTGTCCTGGGATCGGTGAGTCTCCCCACCCACCCCATCCCGTGTGACTAGAGGGTAAAAGAGCAAAGAGAAGGTCAGAAAGGGAAGGCAGGCTGAGAGGACAGCCTACCACAACATATTGGGTTCTACTAGTTTAAGGCATTTGGGTGTCCCTGCAAGCATTAAAGCATGGTGGGAATGTGCTCCACTCTGTGCCCTAAGAATTAAACAGGTAACGATGTTGAAGGTAGATTGAGAAGGAGAGGCCATTCAGGCAAGGAAACTCAAAAGCTTGAAATAGCTCAGAAAGAGACTCAAGAGGCTTCCCTAACCTACAGAGTGCCCTTATAAGTACAACTGCTGTGACCCACATTTCAGGGCCCCAATCCCTCTGAAGCTAAGTGGCAGCTTCGTCTCCTTCATTGCAAGGGGGCTGGGCTAGATGGTGTCTGAGGCTCCATCTTGACCTTGCCCACACAGCCTAGCTCTGTGGCTTTACCTTCACTCTTAGAGATCAGCCATGAGGAGACTTCCTGTGTGCTGGACAGAAGTATCTTTTCCTAGCATCTTCTTCACTTGGTTATATATTCCTGCCGATACCCAGTGGCAGCTGGGAATTCATCCTGGATGCTATTTCCCTCATTTCTGCCAGCATGAAGTGTCTAAGAAGACAGAGTCCTTGGCAGACAATCAGGCAAGTGGCAAAGCTGAGATGCCCGATAAAAAGAGAGCTTTCAAGTGCAGGGTCTAAGCCCCAGGGCCCTGGCTTTATCTAGGGAGGTATCCACGGGAGTTCTTGAGCTATACCATAAATCAGGCTTATAGCCAAGTTTAAATTTCATCATTTGCAGCAAGTAATAAGTGGATAAAGGAGGACTGTTTCTCCAATGAGAGAATTCATTTATCCATTGAGAGAATTCATGTTTTCTTAAAGGGTTTGAAGGGAACATACTAAATGAAACCAATAAAGTCTCAACCATCTGCATTACTTAAGCCACATTAAACTGGAGCTTTTTAGCTGGTAGGCTGTTTTCCTTGAGTATTTAAACCAAGGGTATAACATGGAGAGAAAAAGATCATTCCCTATTCCCTCCAGTGGCTTCCTGTCATACTCAATAGGAGAAAAAAAAAACAAACAGCGTTTCTGCCTACTCTCTGAGCCTCTCTTCCCTAGCTCTTCTGGTACCCTATGCCAGCCATAACGGCTGCTGCTACACACAAGCTCATGCTTCCTTGAGTCTTGTCCATGAGTCATTTCTACTGTCTGGAATACTAACTCCCTGGTTCATTAAGTTATGGGATCCCTATGGTTTTCAAGTTTCTGCTTAAGTATCATCTTCTTAGGGGATCTTCCCAGTCTGCTCCAAAAACACACACACACACACACACACATACACACACATATCACACACATCACACATATGCATACCACGTATACATACCACACACACATTTTCCTTTAGAAATTTTCCCTTCTTTACTTCTCTTCACAGTATTCCTTACTACAAATCATAGTATACATTCACTTTCTCTTCCCTCTACTCTCATGATACTATAACCTCCCTAAGGGCAAGAACTGACTGGGCCACTGTCCTTTTCCTACTAGAAAAGGGCCTAGCTAATGTGTGATGGTTACTTTTGTGCAGCTGTGATCAAAATACTTGAGAGAAACAAGTTAAGAAGACGAATTATTTTTTTAGTTCAAGCCTTTAGAGACTTCGGTCCATAGCTCATAATTCTATTAACTATGAATCTGTGGTGAGGCAGAAAATCATGGCAAGAGCTTGTGGCAGAGGAGACTCATCACACAGTGGACCAGAAGAAGGATCTCAGACAGAGAGGGGCTCAGAGCAAGATATACCTCCAAGGACACGCAACCAGTGACCAAGTTCTCAAACTAAGATCCACCTCCTAAAATTTCAGAACTTTCCAAAGTAGCACCATCAGCTGAGAACTGAGCCTTCAACGTATACACTTGTGGGAAACATTTTATATTCAACTCATAATTTGCCCTTAGCCCCTAAAAGCTCCTGGCCATGTCATAATACAAAGTACTTTTAGCCCATCTCTAAAAGTCCCTTCATAGGGAAAATAACACCCTTCCAAAGTACAATGGCCCAGCATAGCCATTTCCACTCTAAAAGGGAGAAGGGGGGCATAGAGAGGAGGAATGAATGGGAACAAAACAATACTGAAAACTCTGCTGAGAAAATACTAAATCCTGGAGCTTTGTGTCTGACATCCGGGACACTAGGTGTTATGATGTGAGCTCCAGAGAATGTAGATATCCCTACTCCTATCTTCCTGCCATTTGCAGCCCACACAGCTTCTCAGGCTGGCTCCACCCATTGCCTGTGATTTTCCTGGCATCTCCATCACCCTTGGGTTTCCAATATAGCTTAGGCTTCTCCCACACAGCTTCACCTTCTCTGATCCTATCTGCAAGTACTCTGACCCTGTCACACAAAGCCTGGGCTCAGAGGCTTTCCTCCTTATATTTTCCTTGATGAAATTAAATGTATACTGGATCAAACTTGTTCATCTTAATATGAACAAGTATAGCATATGTATCTTATTGTAGAGAATAATCACTTGGTAGGAATTAAGCTTTCTAGTTGGAAGAATAAAGTTGCAAAAAGCTCTAACCAAGACTTTGGGAAACTGTTTCAGAACACTAAGATGGGGGTAGGATACTTGTATTCACATGTTCAGTGATATTTTTCAAACAAAACAGAAGGAAAGGTCCATTTTGCCACTTAGGAAGCCAGAGAGGGTTATCTAGATCTCCTGGAGGCGTCAAGATTTATCTCACAGGGGGAAGGTATTTGATTTATTTCCCTCCCTTATCCAGGCAGACACCACAGCCATTTCCTACCAACTACTCCCTCCCAAGAGTCTATAGGACAGCTAAGGTAACCCTTGAAATACAATAGACTACATGTTTAATTTGTCTTTTAAAAAAAACTGGCAAAATCACTCAGCCTTAACTGATCGCTACTGTACTTCTAACTACTCAAGTGGCTTCAGTCTGAGGATAGAGGTTCAAAGCCAACCTAAGCAGAAAAGTTTTTGAGAGTCTTATCTCTAATCACCAAAAAAGCCACAAGAAGAGGTATAGCTCAAGCTCACCAGTATTGAGCAAAAAGGCCAAGGGGGAACACAAGGCTCTGAGTTCAAGTCCCGCCCCCCAATTACTCAGGCTCACCTTTGCCCTAAGCCAACTGAGGAAAACCAAAGGCTTCCAGGAGGACTTAACACAGGCATGTCAATGTCATCATGAATGGCTAGTGCTATATCCAGGCAACTGGTGCCCCACTAAACTGTAGATTCAAATGCACCCCCCCACACACACACTTTTGTAGAATAGCTACTCTTGTGGGGTTTCTGTTGTTTTTGAGATCATAAAAGTAGAGTTTTAATCCACTGGTAATTTGGAGAGAAAGAGAGAGCGATTGAACTGATTTTTATCCAACTCAGGAACATTAAAAGGGGGGAAGGCCGATTTTCCATCCAAATCACATAGCATGGTTGCAGTGCATCCATCCCACTCAGGGACAATAGAAAATGGTTATTTTCTCTATTCTAAAGCCCAGGGAAAATGGATATTGCTTTTCATCCCTGAAAGTTGCTTCATTTCTGTCTTTTCTTAAGTAATTCTCTTTCTCTATAGAAATTTCAAAATTAAACCTCTATAGAAATTGAGTTGTGTGCTTTAATGAAGAGAGACTATTCTAGTAGTAGAAGTAGGAGTAGTAGTATATTATCTTTAAACAGTTGTACAAAGGGGTTTCAATTCAACAAATCACTTTATAATATATCTTGATCAGTGTTATCCCTTCCATCATTCTTCCCCAATTTCCCTAAACACAACCATTTCCTCAAGTTCCATTTTCACACATGTATGTTGAATACGACTGTATTTGCCCACCCTTCCTCTCTTCATTTCTCCTTTTAATTCTCCCCCCCAATCACACACACACACACACACACACACACACACACACACACACACAAATGTTTTGGCTTCCTGGAATTCATTGTGTTAAACTTTTTCAGAGGACTTGGATGGGGACTGGTCTTTTTTAACCAGGCTTACCAAGTAGTGGTTTCCCACCCCCCACCCCCTCCTCTATCTCTCCAGAAAATAAGTGTTGGTGGGTTAATGGATCATCTATAGGAGACAAATCAAAAGGAAAAAATATCACTGTTCAAAGCTGGAGCAGGCAATACTAGCAATCAAAGAACAGAGAAGTAGGTGGACAGAGATGATGCATAGGATACAGCCAACCCTATCTGAGGGCTAGCTAACCTTTGTCCTCGGCAGTGATAGCTAGGTCATAGAATGTGTCTGATGCTCCAACAGTAAGGTCCCAGTGCGCAGTGCTGGGCTCCTGCTCACTGAGGGAGAATTGTATTCCAGCTCCTTGCAGACTGACCATCCAAAGCACTTTGAACATTGAAAAGAAAGAGAAGGGGGGTGGGGGAAGAGGGAGTACCCAGCCATGGAAAAAGGGGAGGAGGGGGGAGGTGAGAGAAAGAAACAGAGACAGAGATAGCAGCAGGGGTGGTGAGTAAAAAGAGGCCTAGAAACAGAAACGCTTTTGTTATCCGAGTTCGTTTCATGTAGAGATGGCGAGGTGAATGGCTTTGAAATGAAATGGGTTTATGAACTAGTTGCTAGGTCACAGGAAACGCGACCGTCAGACCGCTTTGTGAGTTTGGATTCTTTTAAAATTTAGGTTCATCTTAAAAGAACTCGGTGCCCTTTTCCCTGGCTTCTCTTTCTTTCCTGTTTCTTCTTTCAGTTTTTATTTTTGCGTGTGGGGGGGAAATGCGGGCACGGCTGGCCCCTTGCTGTTTCATTTTCCAACCTTTTTGATAATGCAAAAAGAAAATGATCACTTTACAAGTTCTTTGTCGAGAGTTTTTTTTCTTTTCTCGCCCCCCCCCCCAAGTTACGAGTGGGAGGGGCATAGCTATTACTTTACCAGCCAATGGTGGTGCTGTATGCAAATGAAGCCCATGATGGGCGGGCCTCAATCAAAACAGTGAGCTCCGCCGCGGTGCTGGGCGCGCGGAGGCTCAGCCGACCGGTTCTGCGCGGGGGACCTGCCTCAGTGGGATCCCACACTGCGCTCCATGGAGAGACGGACGCCCCAGGGCTCCATGCTGTCTAACTAGAGTAGGAAAACGGCTCCAGTCACCGCTGCCGAAATGAAGTATAAGGTGAGACTGTCTTTCACACCGGGGTTCTTTCGGAAGCTGGAGGCTGTGCGCCCGTGTATGTTTGCGTGTGACAGCTGCTCTGCGGGGAGCGACCCTCTGTGTGTGTGGCCAGGAGAGATCCCGGACCGCTCTCGGTGGCTGGGCTTGGCACGGACGCTCGCTCTTTGCAACCTGCTCTTAAGAGTTCACACGACCCCGGAGCCCATCGTGCAGAAAGTAGCTGGAGAAAAGATGTGAGAAGTTAGACTCCCAGCCCAGCCACTTTACAGCAATCTCTAGATTACAGGCTGTCTAAACTTTGAATTGCAGCAGGCATTAGCTCAAGTCTCAGAGGCTCAGCTCGCCCAGGCTGGTCCCAGCTGCCCGGGAGAACCATAAGGAGAGAAATCAGAACTGCCCGACCTCTCCAACTGGTTCTTAATGAAAAGTTTTCCAGTCTTTGCTTTAAGCACTTGGGGTGGGAAGCCTTTTGCTATATATCCTTTTGGTATGAGAAATCAAAAACCTAGATACTATTACAGACCTGAGGATAAAGAATTGGCACATCCTTAGATGGTGTTGGATGCAAGAATAAATGAAAATTAGTCATTTCTGGAAAACGTTTTTACTGGGACTTGAATGGCCTGAGTGTATAATGGATCTGGGTGGCTTATTTTGCTTGAAGCTTACGTGTCATCGTTATAATACTTTGGCAGCAGTTTTCCAGTGTGTTTTGCACCCTGGTTTGTGTGTTTATTCTTGGCTAAGAGATTATGACTTGCTCAGCATCTAAAGAGGCAAGCAGTTTCCAGGGAATCTGATACAGTAGCAGATTGCAATGAGCTGGTCATGATGGGGTTTTGTTGGGGGGGGTGGAGAAAGAGGGAGATGATGAATAGACATGAATCCTAGTATTTTCAAATAAAAGAGCAATTATTGAAATGAACTTTGGCAAGATAGCTATACATTTGGACTGATATATTGTATTCGCTGCCCAACTTTCTGGATTGTACTAGTAGGAGTTACTTGCTTTCTTTCTGAAGTATGCCACTTCTAGTCTATCTTTTTTTTTATAAGGTTGTAAATATACTTGCTGTAGTTAACAGCCACTGGCTAACCTCAGTGATAAATCTTGGGTTCAATAGCTATATATCTTGTTTAAAATAATGTCCCAAGTCTTTATGGTAATGCGTGAATTACAGCTCTTGAAACACAACTGTCTGAAGACTCAGGTATCCATTTTCACCCTACTGTCAGCTTTTTATTATCCACATCAAGAGGGAAGATCCCAGTAAAGGATGATCCTAAAGAATATTAGTATTTGACTTCAAGATGCAATCAGAAGCCAGGTGCTAGCACCTGGCTAGCACTAACTGCTCATGAGGCTGAGATCTGATGATCACAATTCAAAGCCAGTCCAGGCAGAATAGAGATGTCTATCTCCAATCAACCAGCAAAAGCTGGAAGTGGAAGTATAGCTCAAATGGTAGAGCACTAGTCCTGAGGGAAAAAGCCAAGTGTGAGCATAAGGTCTTGAGTTCAAGCCCCAGTGCTGGCTAAATAAATAAAAATTTCAAAAATACAATCAGAAACAAATTCTTCTACCAGGAAGGAAAGCCTCTTCTGAAGTGGTTCATCTCATATTACCAATCTCCTCATTTAGGGCAATGATAAGGTGAGGTGCTATTTGACTCAGATTGACTATTGGATTTCTTTCTCTCCCTGTACTGGAATATAAACTGGCTTACAGAGAAAAGAGAAGATGTGCTTATATTTATCACCAAAAAGTTAAATGGCTGAAATTAACATTGTCCAAACAGTGACCAGATCTGCAGTCACTGTGTTATTCAGTGACCTCATCATCTGTAGCTTTACACTTTATGGAAAGAAAATATCATGGTGACTGACAGTGCAAATTTTAACTGGCACTCATGGAGAAAACCTGCCTCTTGGCTGGATCTCAACAGTGTTGGACACCCTGCCCAATGACATAAATACATGATTATTAATCGTTTGTGGACACCAGGAAAAAAAATGCAGACATCTCCAATCAAGCAAATGACAGATTGGTACTTTTATAGTAGATGACTTTATTTAAAGAGTGGATTTGTTATTTTAAGCACAAGAAATTACACAAAAGTAATGGAGTGATGACATGCATGGAAATTTCCCCTCACAATTGAAGATTTTCATATTTAAATCTCCCAATAACTCTATGGAAATGTTAAATATTAGGCTCATTTTCAAATGTGGAAATTGTGTCACAGAGAGGCAAAGGGATTTATCCAATACCCCAGGCAGCTTGTGAATGCTGGATTCTAAGATAATATGGCTCCAAACCCCCATGATTTAGCTGGGATTAAGAGAAAGAACCTTCCTAACATATCCTTCTGATTAATACTTTCTTGTTTCAGAAACTTCAAGACCATTTCATCCCAAGTATTCCTGCATGATAGGTTTTTCTGTGATTTTTTTGACACATTATCTCTACAAAGCAAAGCGAAATGCATGCTTGGCAGTTGTTTCACTTGAGTTACTTAGGTAGTAAAACCAGGTAATTATTAGACTGTAAAATCCGGGAGTCAGAAATTACCTCTTAAATAGTATGTTGCTTTATAAACTATAAATTTAGCACAGACCTAAAAATGATCATCGAGAGATTTATAAAACAGACTCTAAAAGGTTTTTGGCTGTTGCCAACCAGATAATCTCGTTTGGCAACTTCAGGGATCATAATGAAAGAACAACCAACCTTTACTCATTTTCAACTTAAAATATACAACTTCAGGCCTGCTGGCAATTATTCACAATAATCATAAAAGCAATGGAATGTAAACTACTACTTTAGGTAAACCTTCTAAGTTAGCACATACCTAGTCTATTTGTATTTTACTGTATTTTTTATTTATTCATGGGAAGACTGTAGTTATTCTCATATGTGTTTAAAGTTCCATTTCTCTTAGGAGAGATTCAGTCTCCATGGTAATAAATTGTGAGAGCTTCCTTTATTAAAAAAAACTCCTCACAAAATTCTTTTAATATACACAGTATGTTCCAAATGGGGATACAGGGAAAACAAACATGGTTTTGGTTGGTTTGTCCACAGAAGCTGTCTTGTTGAGAATACAGACATGGCTGATTATTCCCATTTGACATGAGGCTGATTAACAAGCTCTTGAAGCTTGCTTTTAAGTAAAAATCCCATGGTCCTGCTCACTTCAGGCAGGCCAAATCCCAGGCCCTTCCAACATCATGCTCTGATCTAGAAGGTACTCAATAGTCACTGCCGTCTGACCTCTAATAGCCAAGAAGCTTTTGTGCCCTTGCCAAATTTCTTTTTTTTCTTTCTATTATTTATTTATTTATTTTTCTTATTTATTGTCAAAGTGATGTACAGAGAGGTTACAGTTGCATACGTTAGGCCTCGGGTACATTTCTTGTACTGTTTGTTACCTTCTCCCTCATTCCCTCCTCCCCCTCCCCGTCTCCCTCTCCTCCTATCAGTTGTTGAGTTGGTCTACTCCAAATGGTTTTGCAAGTATTGCTTTTGGAGTTGACTTTTTATCCTTTGTCTCTCAATTTTGATATGCCCTTTCACTTCCCTAGTTCTAATACCAGTATATACAATTTCCAGTGTACTCAGATAAGATATAGTGATAGTGCAGGTACAACCACAGGAAGGGAATACAAGAGGATCATCAACAATGGAAGCTACGGTTTCACATGGCATGAAGAAAATAATTACAACAGTGATATAACAGTTTCTTCTATAACATGGAGTTCATTTTACTTAGCATCATCTTATGCATTCATAAGGGCCTTTGCCAAATTTCTAAACCCTTACGTGCCTACAGTAGGAGTCTTAAGTAGTAATCTAGGCTACCATGCAGAAAATGATTCTTTAATCTTTTCACTTAAGAAAAAATACAAATGGACCTTGAGATACAATGAGGAAAGTTACCATCTGAAATTCCAATTTGTGTTATGGTTGAATGGGGACAAAGCAAGTCAACAAAGGGAGAAAGTGTATGATAAAACGCTTCTGAGGGGAACTTCAAAGTGATTTTTATTTTCTCAAGCTTGCTTAAGAAGTGAATGATAGAAAGTCTTTGCTTTAGCCAATACCACCATCACAACCATTTATAACTCACAACCTTCTAATTTCCTCTTTGCTCTGATATTTTGGCTTTAAATTCCTTTATTCTAAATGATTTTTAGGGTTCCATCCAAATTTGGGATTCTGTACCCCTTCTTTTGAAACCTTGTATAACACCTATGAAGGATATGTTATACTCTTCATCCTGTCTTCTTGACTCTGCTGTGTGTGGGAAACCCTGTTCCCTAGCTCTCTCTTTCATTGGCTCCTGACTACGTGACTTGCATAGCCTCAGCACTTCTCACTTCTATCAGATACTCCATAAAACAATCAAAAGCTGAAACCTTTGTCTCCTATAATCCCTTACATAGGCCTTATGTTTCTCACCTCTGCCCTTCCCTGTTAGCCAAGACTTCACTCCAATCAAATCACTGTCTAAAGGATAACTGAAATTAACTCACACGGGTCACCTATAGGACAGTTCTAAGTAAACTTCATTGAACATGAAAAACTCATACTTCATTTGTATGTAGGGAAGGATTCATAGACATACTTGGAAGACAAACTATGATCTAGAATCTACTAAGCCCTGAAGGGGCAGAGACTTGGTCTTACATGCAGACAAGATAGGGTGTGAGCATTGAAGAAAGATGTTTCTATTTCTTGTGGCTTGAAACACTGTGATCTTCAGCAAGTTAAGCTCTCTGAACTTCAGATTCACCTGTGTAATAGAGATAATAACTATTTCATGCAATTATTCTAGATATAAGCTAATGTGCAAAATATTTACCATGGCTCCTGCTATATGGTAAGTAGACATTGTTGGCCGGCCCCAGCACTCTTTATGTAGTAGGTACTCAATAGATTTTAAAAGAATAGTGTGGAGCTGAGCACCGATGACTCATACCTGTAATCAGCTACTCAGAAGGCTGATATCTGAAGATCCTAGCCAAGCCAGCCCAGGCAGAAAAGTCCATGAGTCCAACTATCCGACAAAACCCTGGAAGTGGAAGTGTGGCTCAAGTAGTAGAGTGTTAACCATAAGTGAAAAAGCCAAGCAAAAGTGCAAGGCCCAAGCTAGGCACTGGTGGCTCACAACTGTAGTCCTAGTTACTCAGGAGGCTGAGATCTGAGGATCAAGGCTCAAAGCCAGCCAGGACAAGAAAGTCTGTGAGATTCTTATCTCCAATTAACCACCAGTAAACCAGAACTGGGGCTGTGGCTCAGAGTGATAGAACACTAACCTTGAGCAAAGAAGCTCAGAGGCAGTGCCTGAGTTCAAGCCCTACAACCAACAGAGAGAGAGAGAGAGAGAGAAACAATGTGGACATGGTGGCATGTTTATGTTTAAGTCTCAGTTATTATGTTAAGATGATTGTTACTGTTGAAACTTTCATGATCCTGATATGGAGTATATAAATGCTGATCCCTGGCATAGAGACCTAACAACATACTTATAGCACAGGGCTCCATTTACTATTATATTATTGACTTGGTCTCTAACTCTTATTAATAAGACTTGATATTCCTTAGACCACAGGACGTGCTTATAGTAAGTCTTCTGCCAAATTACATAAGACATAGATATAAACGACTATTTCAAAATGTGTTCATGTCCTGTGATATAGTGAAAAGAACATGGGTTATGTTTCTAATCCCACTTTTGTTTCTTCCTACCAGTATAATTTTCAATTAGCTGTTATAGACCTCTGTTTTCCTTACTAGTAACATGGGGATTACAATGCTTACCTTGTAAGAAGTTTATAAGAACATAGCATATGAAGTCATCAGTTGCTAGCACATAGTAGACATTTGATAAAGTCAGCTGTAATATGATGTTACAAGACACATGCATTTATATGTGTATTTATATATACATATATACAACTACATGAATAGTATTGGGTATATGACAGCAATTTTTCATGGGCCAGCTTATCAGAGAGATATCTATATATCTATACAGATAGGTAGATATATAAAGAAGCATTATACACATAAAGTTTAAAAGGAAGGTTTAATGAAACTGATTACCAATGCCAAAAGTATTACTGAGAAAAAGAGAAAGTCATCCATTTAAAATAGTGAAGTCAAAATAGAAAATAAAACAAAATGAAATAAAATAAAATAGCACAGTCCAAAGAAGATGAGCTGGGGGTTTACAGTTGAAGTTTGGGATAAATTCTCGCTCAGCTTGTTACTGTCAGTGACGTCAATGTAAAGTAAGAGGACTTGGATATCTATTTTTAGATCATTTTAGGGTTAGAAAGAAACAGACAAATTGGTTTGGAATGCCAGCCACTAGGACCACGGCACTACTCCGCAGTAACATATAGACTTAATTACCAGGCCTTCCTGCCAAGATAAATGCACCAGGGCCATTGGGAAGAAATACAATATATTTCCAGCTTAAAATGCCAGAGTAGAGCTGCTGGTTTCCTAGGCAACAGATGATTGCAAAGAACATGGGCATGGAAAGAAGACAGAAAAAAAAAAAAAAAGCCAACCCAAAGCCCTGTTTATGCTTTGTCCACAACACCACCTTCATCTTATTTACTCTGAACATTCCAGCCATCTCCGTGTGGTAATTCTTACTGGCTAATGACAACTCCGCACGCTGGGGCACTGCAGCCTGGCTGCAAAGGTTCTTCCCGCAGAATTTTCTCTTGGAGCTAAATGGCCTTGTAGGTGGCCTTTTCTCCCCTCCACTGGAAAGGATGAATCTTGTATAAGGCCTTTTCATAAACAACTCAATCTCTGTGAATTGAGGCATGTCCTTCAATGGCTGTGGTACTGGCCCTCCAGAAGGTGACTAGTTGTGATGTGTGATGCCATTTTTCATGGTTGAAATAGGGACTGGAGGCTGCTGATTATGGAGATATCAAAATTGCCAGTGGAACATTTTCTAATATATTGCCTGGGCCTCACCATGAACTATAAATCCCAGTATATATGTATTTTAAAAAAAAACAAACCCATAGTCCAGTTCTCTCTAATCCCTTTTCCCAACCACTAATGGTATTTAAACAGTGTCTCGGTTAAGTGGTTCATGATCCTTATTCAAGGCTGGGTCCAATGACTCAGAAGTGTCATATTTCTTGGCAAACCCTAACAATGCACATTACAATTCCTCCTATTTCTAATATGCTGAGGTAATAGTTAATGCTCACTAGAAATAAAGATACAGTAACCATGAATGTGTAAAGCCACAATGTTTGATAGCTCCTTTTCAAATCAATTGTAGTTTCTGTCTTTACTCTTGTGAGAATGGGGTATGGCGGTTCTCTGTGAAGCCCAATGTACAGTTGTAGTAACCAAAACACGTGTAAGATTAAGACTTGATGCCCAGTGCCAGTGGCTTATACCTGTAATCCTGGCTGCTCAGTTGGTTGAGATCTGAGGGTGGAAGTTTGAAGCTAGACCCAGTAGGAAAGTCTGTGAAACTCTAATCTCCAATTCATCACACACACACGCACACACACACACACACACACACACACACACACACACGAGAGAGAGACAGAGAGACAGAGAGAGAAAGAGAATGGTAGAGCACATGCTTTAAGCATAAAAAGCTCAGGGACAGAGCCCAGGTCTTGAGTTCAAGCCCCAGGACCAGCACAAAACAAAACAACCTTGAACTACATTCCTCCTGCCACAGTACCCCATAGTCAGATAGCATGTTGTGTCATTCATATTTTCCCAAATTTCTTTTTGTTAAGCAGAAGCCCTGTTCTGTCACTTGTGCCGATGAGTTAACTAACTAGTTAACTAGTCATAATCTCACAGATTTATGGTTATTGATTTGTTTCCATTAACTTAGCCCTCAGGTGATGTGGGGTCATACTGGGCCTGTCCCAGGTCCACTGATAAAGAATGATTTGGGCTTCTCTTTCCTCAGTCAGCCTCCCTCTCACCCCACCCCACCCCACCCCCGCCCCAGCAAACAGCAATAACATTCAAAGCAAGCATCCAGGAAATGGCACAAACACAAACTTGTAGGTGCTCTAGCTTTCTAGAGCTGTTGTCTAGAGTCAGAACATGTCAGTCAGCAATAGATGGCTATTTTCACTGTTCTTGTTCCTGGACACTGTGGTATAACTCCAGAGCTTGGCAAAAAATGGGTCTGGGAACCGGCACAGATGTAGCACAACTTTGAAGCAGCCTGTCTCCCAGGACAAGAATAGAACTTGTTCTTCAAAGACAGAACTTGGGATAGTCTCTGATTCTGGGATCCACTTCACTTAGAATTTAGTGTCATGAGTGTACCTTAAGGAGGACTCGGGAAATGAAACACAAGCAATATAGATAGCCCAAGAGCCTTCTTTCTCTTTGTAACCCTATTCACCATGAGGCAGGACTTCTGGACTTGCTCCCAGATGCGCAGAAGCCCTAGGAAGAAACCTCAAGATCATTTTGTCAATCAGAGAACTTGTTATATTGCCTCAATCACAGACTCAACTAATACCTACTTTTCTCTCAAAACCTAAATTCAACCAAGTCAAATCCATGAGCAAGAAATATGCTTGAGAATAGAGCCTTTTTAGAGCCTTTGTTTATGGTTTAGAATTTGTATGATTTCTGAGGATATGTATATCCAAGTTTTGCAAACCAAACAGTAGGACATATGGTCTGACAATGGCAAGGATATTTGAAACCAAGGACAGTCTTCAGGAACACATGGTCACTATATGGGTGGTCAATCTGAGCTGCTCCAGGCATCAAATAACTGTCCGAGCAAAGCATTATCTTACCTCCCCTAAGGGCCTTTTAAAAAAAATTATTGTACTGTCAAGGTGATATACAGAGGAGTTACAGTTACATAAGTCAAATGAAGAGTACATTTCTTTCTGAACAGTGTCACCCCTTCCCTCACCTCTCTCCCAGGTTTTCCCTCTGGTCCCTACCCACAAGTTGTCTAGTTCATTTTCAACCTAGTGTCTAAAGTAGATCTGAGGAAAATCTTTATAGAGAATCACCAATTATACTTACTGAGAAAAATGAAGTGCTTTTTTTTCTTTTTCCTCATGAAAAATAGACCTGTTAGGAAATGAAAGCAAGCTAGATTTGAAATATAGACTTGTTTGGCACACCTGAGAGTATGAAGCACCGAGGGGGATTGGATTTCAATTGTTCTGGTTGTAAAGCTGGTCAGGTAGTTCTCTGCCTCATAGCCTGCAGCATCTGTGTCAACCCTCCTGCCTCGCCTATTAAGATCTTAATTACAGACGCAGCTTAATTCATGGCTGAAGGGAAAGAATTTTGTTTCTCTGAACTGTGTCTGCTTTTTGGTGTGGCAGGTGTAATCACGATGAGATCATTTCTGGTTTGTTTTCTTCTCCCAGAGGAGGTTGGTTTTCTTTAATTTTTTTTTCTTTGAAAGGGTGGAATATGATTCTCAAAACCTAATATCATGAGCTCATCAGAGTATAGTGGTAATGACTGCTCTGATTTTATAGACTCTTCTGAAAGAACTAGCGTCTTCTAAGTATGTAATTTCATGAGTTCTTGTAATACTTTTTTTTATAAACAACATACTTATTTCCTCATTTTGCATATAGGGAAACAGATATAAAAGGCAGTGGTTTTCTGTCACTGGTCTCACAGTACAAGGACTAAGACTAGACTCTCCTAATTGAGTCTAGTACTTTCTCTTTACCCAGGGCTCGTCAACCTCAGCACTGTTGACACTTAAGGATGAGTAATTTTTTTGGTGTGGCACCTGGGCTGTGTACTCTTGGTGTGAGAGATATATAGCCATGTCACAGTCCTTTACCCACTGAATGCTAGTGACACAGGCATGTACACACATACTGTAACAACAGAAAAATCCCTCCAAAAATCACCCTATTTTTGGCTAGACCAAGTCCTGTCTACTTGAGGACTACCATTCTGATATTTCTTACTTCCTTCTGCTTAAAAATCATTGCTTTGCTGGGTATTGGCTGCTCATACCTATAATGCTAGATACTCAGGAGGCTGAGATCTGAGGATTGTCATTCAAAGCCAACTTAGGCAGAAAAGTCTGTGAGACTCTTTTATCTCCAATTAACCAGCAAAAAGGCAGAAGTGGGGATGTGTGTGGAGTGATAGAATACCCTCCTTGAATGAAAAAGCCAAGAGAGAAGGTGATACCTTGAGTTCAAACCCCAGTACTGGCACACACCTTATTACACACACATTGTTGTTGTTGTTGTTATTATTATTGCCTAATGGGTTGTAAATGATAGAAACAAAAAAATCCTCTCTCTATGTGTTTGCCATATTTTTATCATGACTGAGGTTGAGCTTAATGTAACAGATCTTAACCAAAAAGTAACTTCCTCTTACAGGCTTAGCCTCAACTAGTTGAAGAGAATACCACAAAATACTTTGAAGCATAAGATCTCTGGGTCAAGTGTAAAAACCTCAAGCCATTTTTAAGGCAGCAAGTTTTCCAAAACCTTACTCAGGTTTCTCTCTCTGCATATATCCCATCTTGATTATGGATCTAGAACTTTAAGAACGCTGTTTTATTCTTGTGACCTAGGGGAGATGCTACAGCTTCTAAGTTTGGAGGCCTCTGCTCACTGCATAGACTGTGCAACAGAGGTTCTGACAGGAAGTCACAGGGCAAATAGATAATGGAAGTCAGGCACCAAACCTCAGTCAGGTGACATCTCAAAACATCCAAGCAAGGAAGGTTTCCCAATCTCATCAACTAGATTCTGGATGGAAGACAAAGATTGTCAGTAGTTGTGTGTATTTCCATTCATGGGTTTACATCTAACCTTGGTCTATACCTTGAAGCCTGATGACAAGACAGAAATGTAAATACCAAAGGACTTCTTTTTGCTTCCAAACACTTTATTAGATGTTACCAGTTATGCATTTTGACTTCTAAGAAGTGCTATTATTATTTTAGAAATATACTGTAATAGAGTGGAATAAAGTCTCCTTTTTCTTTGTAACTGAACTCTCATTTCTCTTCCTTGAGTACTTGGATGTTTTAGGGATTTGTCTGGACAAGCAGATAGATATGATTTGATGTCAGCATTGTAATGTTGGCTGAAATCCAGATGGTTGTTTTATTGTTAATAAAAAACCTATCTTTTGGGTGAGTGGGTGTCAGGACTTCATCATTATATGGCGCCTGTCAGATTTATCTAGGGACAGAACCCTGGAAAGAGTTGTGCCTGCCTCGTGTTTTTGATCCTTTGCCAATATGCTGTACTGAAACCAGGCAACCTGAGACAAATGCTTATAAATTCTAAGGTTTAATAGCAAAAGTGCTAAGTTCTAAAATGGAAAAGATTCTCAGAAGGGCATACTAGTCCAAAGGAAATTCCCTGAGGAGGGGAACAGGTGTGATCTCCAGCTCTGCTGCCAATGGAACCCAAGATCCTGTGGAATGTGAAACAAAGGCACAGGGTTAGATCGATTGCTTCTTACTCTAGAATACTACTACTACAGTAAGTTCTGGTCAAGTTCTAGCTAATGGGTTTTTTGGTTTGGGGTTGTTTTTTTTAGTACCCATACAAACCTAAGGGCTCATTCACCTTTAAGACCCTCAGGGGTTACTAATGTAAATCTCATGGACCACAGATGAATGGAAATTTGAACTTTTAAATACATATAGTAAGACAATCAGCCTCATAAAAATATATATACATATGTATATATGTATATATACATATATTAAGATCATCAGCCTCATAAGAATTTAGTTCATTTTCCTTAACCTCAGTCCAGGTGCTAGACAGGTCTTTAGTAGTTGTACGTCTGACTGGGGTTTGATGGGATGCCACTGTTGGCATTTCTGTGGGCTGAGATTATCATAAAAAGCATGTCAAAATATAATCAAACGTTATTACCCAGAAGACACTAGGATCATATACTACATATACAAATTCCTATATTGGAAGTTTCATATCTTGTACTTAGTACTAGCCAAGTATTACAAGAATCAAAATCCTGACATCCGGACATACCCATATTTTCTGACTGCAGCTCTTTCTTTCTTTGGTGAAAGCCTACATCACCCATTTCACCAGAGGAGATGATAAAGAGGGGAGGAGAAATGTAGTTGAAAGGTTTGACCCTTCTCAGAGCCAAGCTGACTTTTATCTGTATACACAAAAGTGCAAGAGCCTGTCTTTCTTTTCCCCAGTGTGCCCTTAGGCTGACCTTGATGATGTTCATCTCTCAGCTGCTTCCTTTACAACTGATTTCCTTGACAATGGCCATTTCCTTTGAGTGGGTCTGTTTCTCAAGGTCTGGCCTTTGGAATGCCTATGTGCCTGTGCGGGAGTTTACCAGCATCCCGGGCTAACATTTGAAGGGATTTAGCATAGCAAAGAAGTGTTGTCATGAATGTGGCAGCCATGAGGCCTTGGCAGGATCTCCTGCATAAATATAGAATGAAGCAAAAATAATAAGAGGAAGCTGAGCCATTGATGATGCTATCGGCCTTAGTGAGTGACACACCAGCCATTGTGTCTCATTTTTTTTCAAAGAACAACATGAATGGTTATGGAAATTACACGTCACACCTCTGTACATTGGGAAAGGCAGATAATTTCCCTGGCAGTGGAAGTGATAAACTTTCTTGACATTTTGATAGCAGAGGTGGAGGGGAGGGGGGGTAGAGGCAGGGAGGAGTTTGATGGTGGGGGAGGAGAATTAATCACATGGCCTAAGCTTTGTCTTGTACTGTAATTGCTCCCCACTCCTCAGGCATAGCTTGGGAAGCAGAAGAGCAGAACTGAAATGTTCTGGGAAATTAGTTGAATGGTGCTCTGTCACCTACCAGATACACACGGGGAGAGCAGCCCTTCAAAGAAACCATTGTGTCTCATCTCACTGGGATGGTCAGTTCCTCTTATGCCTTCCTGTTTGCTCGCTCAGTAGTTGTGAACACTGGGTTCAGGGGGTCAGGCTCCCCATCTGCGTCATTGTCCTGGTTAAACAGGGAGGGGCAGGCACTTCCCTGATTATGGTCTCCCTTACTCTTTAGTTGTTAGGCCTGAGTGAGTTGGATGTGCCATTTATCTTTCTGCTTAGTTCATCCCTGTCTGCACATACATCTTTAAAGTTTTAAGCAAATGCCTTGTTGAATTTCCTAGGAAAACAACCTCACCCTCCCTGTAGAGAACCAGGAAATCTGAGGCCAGAATCCATTTCAATGGAGCAAATGCTGAATGAGCCTGCATTTTTTTAAACACTAATATAAAGTTTTGGAAATGCAAAATAAATTAGGCCATATCCTTGAATTTAAAGACTCCACAGCTCTGGGTAGGGTAAAAAGCTGTGCTGTAAAGAAAATGTTTGATAGGAATGAGAAGGGAATCCATCAGATCAGATTAGTTGGGGGAAGATAACTACTCTGGTATAGCTGAGGTTGCTTTGAAGGTAGGAAGGGACTTAATGCTGGAGAGCCAGTTCAGAACTGATTGCTGTGTTCCAAACAAAACAAAGCCTGTCGAAGAAATAGCCTAACTTCTTGCCTGGTGGCATACGAAGGCATTAACATTTAGAACTTCCTCTTGTTCTGTGGTCAAGTGAAAGCACTGGACTTCTACCTGATTAGGTAGAATCCCCTTTGGCTTTCAAGTTCTGTGCCCTGTGTGCTGGGCTCAGCACTGGCTGTCTCCAGAAGCTCACATCCAGCTGCAAGTAGAATTACACAGCTGCTATCTCTCCTTGATTTGTTTCTGTGTTAACTTTCCCTGCTCTGGAGATAAATATCGTGGGGCTAAGGGTGTTGAGAAAGAGTAGATCTTGAGTAGATAAACCAGTCTTGCTGAGTTCCAAACTTTGTGCCCTCAAGGAATCACACCTTTCCTCTAAAGTAGAGGACCCCCCCCCCCACACACACACACATTTCTTTCCTGAACAGTTAACTCTTGATTTGCCTACTTTTGCATTAGGGCATTGTTGAATGAAATCCTGTGTGGTAGCCAAAGATGATTTTATCTCCTTACAGAAATATAGCCCAAGTACCCACAAACAAAGCCAACCTCTTTCTTCACAACTTTACCTGCTTTCTAATATATTGCGTGTTACTGGGATCTGATGAGATTTATCCATATTTACCAAGTAATAATATTGTCTTATTTTGGAAGATTTCCTGGATGTGATCTGTAGTTTCATGATTGCTGTTTGTAGAAAGAATAGTCCATAGGAAGGAGTGGTAGTGATTAGAGCTCACTATAAACTCAGAGACATGATGCTTTGAGGTATGAAGTTTTTTTTTATAAAATGTAATTGTGAGCTAAAGAAATAGCAGATATGGGCTGGGTATGGTGGTATATGCCTTTGGTGCCAGCTTCTTAGGAGGCAGAGGTAGGCGAAGCAGCAGGGTTGTAGGCCAGCCTGGGCAAATTTAGTGTAACAACCTATCAGGAAAAAAAAATTTAAATCAAAAGGCCTTGAGGCATGGTTCAAGTGGTAGAGCATGAAGTACTGAATTCAATCAAGCAGCTTAGTGTTCTGGAAACAAATCCCTAGTTCTGTTTCCATTTCCGCCTACAACCTATGACCTTGGGCAAACCAGTAAAAGCGTAGAGGCCAATGGGTCCAGATAATTTCTACATGCTTTCAAAGCTGTGAACTCTTATGGTGGAAAGAGGCTAGGTATAGACATTAGCCCTCTAGACCCATCCCATAGGAAAAGGTACTGCCTTGACCTGGAAAGTTATTTCCAATCAACACTGAGACTGTCTAGCAGTTTGTGAATGGATGTTGGGCTGGTATTGCCTTCCTTGCCACCAACAACCATGTGAAGTTTTTCTTGAATCCTGATTTCTATAGTCCCTAGGGAAGAATAGAGGGACATCATGGGCAACCAAGCAGCAAAGACCCCCACAGTGCCCACCATGGACCATGATGGGGGCTCTGAAGCTCTCCCAGATGGGAACAGTGGCCTTTTGCTTGCCAGGTATGGGAAGGTTACTGGGACAGGCAACAAAGCCTATCCAACCTGACTCCCACATGGGGATTTCTATCTGCCCTTAATCAAGCACGGTCAGTGCTCTCTTCAGAGCCTGTTGCTGTTCCAGGAGTTGGAAGTGACTCAGCTCCCAATGCTTCCAGCTGATTTATGCTGATGGGGTGTGTAGCCCACTGTTTGGTTTTTTTGGTGGGTTTTGTTTTTTTTTTTTTTTTTGCTTTTCTTCTTCTTTCTGTTGGTTTTCTTTGAAGCCAGTATAAATGCACAGCTCCCATAAGACTGGGCCTAAGTCTATTGCTGCTGATTCTGTCCTACCAGCCACTCCCTGGCATTGACTTTTGGCCCATAAGAAAGGGAAAAGAAGAGAAATCGTCAGCTCCCTCCCTGCACTGTAATCCATCTCAGTAGAGTTGGTTTTCCCTGAGATCAACTTGGTAGAAAGGAGCAGAACTCATTCTCTATAATTCTATGACTTCTTTTCTATGAAAGAATGTCCAATTAAATCTTCCAAGAAGTGGAAGAAGAAAAAGAAGGAAATGTTAGAGCCATGCAGTATTCTCTAATGTTTCCACAAATGAGAATAGAATGTTACTCGAGTTTGTCTTTTTTGTACACTTCATTGTTAGAAGGAACCCGATAAGTCTGTAACTACAGCTGCTAAGTAAAACTTTCACCTAAACATAAACTCCTTAGTTCCCTTTTAATTTCCCTTGCAGCTCATTAGACCTCACAACTCATGGATTTTAGTCTATCCTTAACCATCACAAAGCTCCCTGACACCAACATCTGTGACTTTGTCTCCCTTCCTTGAGTTAAGCAGTTTCACCACCTCAAAAGGAACATGGGGCTGGGGATATGGCCTAGTGGCAAGAGTGCTTGCCTCCTATACATGAGGCCCTGGGTTCAATTCCCCAGCACCACATATACAGAAAACGGCCAGAAGTGGCGCTGTGGCTCAAGTGGCAGAGTGCTAGCCTTGAGCGGGAAGAAGCCAGGGACAGTGCTCAGGCCCTGAGTCCAAGCCCCAGGACTAGCCAAAAAAAAAGGAACATGGTCAGCTAGGCAAGTAGCATATTCCTGCGCCCCAGCACTCAGGAAGCTAAGATGAGAGGATTCTTTAAATCTATTGGAGTTTGAGACCAGTCTGAGCAAAATAAGAACTAATCATACATACATACACACACATACATACATACATATGTACATACATACTTACATAAATGGACCTTGCTCAACAGTAGTAGAATTGGATCTTATTCTCAAACCCAGACTAGAAGGCAGATCTCCTACACATGCCACACACATCGCCAGCCAACTGCCTAGCAGAGAACAGTACACTGTACAAGCCCTATAGTTACCAGCAGAGTCTCAAGTATGGGGATGAATGTGAGCCTGTTTTAAGGAGATGAAGGCTGAAAATAAAAATCCAGTGCACATTTCTAGAGAACAAAACAGGGGGCAAAGGCCACACAAAACCAGCCTCAAATTCCACAAAGATGTTATGTTGTGAAATAATGAGACAAGCATGCTTTGGGCCTCCATAAATGACCCACACTGCCATGACCAGCAGCACATCCAGACATGTAAACTCGGCACTGGAAAGGTCACTTTCAATTTCTGAGTGTCTGCCACAAATTCAGCCGTTCCTGACTTCTCTGTACACTGGGAAGGGAGGGGGGGCAGGCATGCGGGAATGGCTGCCAGTGAGCTGGGAAACATCTCCAACGCCAAGAAACGAAATCTTCAGAGCCTTTGAAAGGCTTCCAGGAATGTCAGCATGGACTGGCTGCCCGCTCCCCACTGAATGCCTACTTTGGCTGTCTGCTTAGTACTGAATGTGCCAGACAGACTTTCATACAAAGCGAGAGAGTGTTTGGGGCCCAAGAAAGGGGAAAGCACAGCCTTGCAGATGTGAATGGTGAGATTCAAGAAGGAGGTGATAACGTGGCAGGATGAGGAAAGCCCACCGGAGAGGAATGAGCAAAGGACTGGGTGAAAAAGAGCTAGCATCTACCTACAAGTGGACACATTCCTGGTCTTTCCCTGCCGTCAAGCCTGGAGACACAGCCCACTACCACATTGTGTCTCTGCTTCATTTTCATGACACATTTATATGCCTTGTTTGTAGATTTTCTATACCCTCCCCCAAAATCTGAATCATAAAAGATGTTTTAAAGCTATACCAAGCCATATTTAAGTGTACTTTTTTTGTGTCGGTTGTAGGGCTTGAACTTGGGGCCTAAGCTCTTTTGCTCAAGGCTACCACTTTGAGCTACATCACCTTGTCCAGTTTTCTGGTGGTTAATTGGAGATAAGACTTTCCTACCCAGACTGGCTTTGAACCATGGTCTCAGATCTCAGCCTCCTGAGTAGCTCAGATTACAGCATGAGCCACCAGCACACAGCTCTTAACTGTACTTATGTTTACATTTCAACACTAAATAGAATGCCATTTTTAGTGTAGGTTTTTGAGAATGTTCTTTAATTTATTTTTAACCTCTGACAAATGAAAAATAAGGAAGAAAAAAGAAAGAAGGAAAGAAGAAAAGAAAGAAAGAAAGAAAGAAAGAAAGAAAGAAAGAAAGAAAGAAAGAAAGAAAGAAAAAGAAAGAAAGAAAGAAAGAAAGAAGAAAGAAAGGAGGGAGGGAGGGAGGGAGGGAGGGAGGGAAGGAAGGAAGGAAGGAAGGAAGGAAGGAAGGAAGGAAGGAAGGAAGGAAGGAAGGAAGGAAGAAGGAAGGGAGAGAGAGGAAGAGAGGGGGAAGACAGAGGGAGAGGGGGAAGACAGAGGGAGAGGGAGAGGGAGGGAAGGAGAGAGGGAAAGAAGAAAGTGAAAGAGAAAGAAGGAAAAGAAAGAGAGAAAGGAAGGAAGGATGGAAGGAAGGAAGGAAGGAAGGAAGGAAGGAAGGAAGGAAGAAATGTGCATCTCTCTGAATAGTTTGGAATGCTTTATCCCCTTCAGCTCACTTTCTTCTAAAAAGGAAGACAAATACTTTGTGGAGTGAGCCATTCCCTAGCTCATTAGCAGTGGGCCTCATAATTCCTTGGCACAGTGCTGCAATGGGAGAGATCTCTTCTGGTGTCTCGAGCTTTTCTGAGGAGGCAGTCTGATGTCATTGGTGGCAGATGCGGTATAGATGTATCTGTCTTTTGTCTGCACCATCTGTTTTTCTTCTCACAGCCTATTGTTCGGATTTCTTCTTCACTTTTTCCAGGAAATATGCCTTTCCTAAGAACCTAGGCTATTGAGCATGAAAGCTAATATTTTAACACGATGCCTCTCTGTTCTTTCTTTCCTAGAATCTTATGGCAAGGGCATTATATGACAATGTCCCAGAGTGTGCTGAAGAGCTGGCCTTCCGTAAGGGAGATATCCTGACTGTCATAGAGCAGAATACTGGGGGACTAGAAGGATGGTGGCTGTGCTCTCTACACGGTCGTCAAGGCATTGTCCCAGGAAACCGAGTGAAGCTTCTGATTGGTCCTGTGCAGGAGAACCCATCCAGTCTTGACCAGCCTACTTCTGGGCCAGGGCACCAGACTTTGGGCCAACAGAGGCTCTATCAAGTGCCAAACTCACAGGCAGCATCTCGTGACACCATTTACCAAGTGCCACCTTCCTACCAGAATCAGGGAATTTACCAGGTACCTACTGGCCATGGTACCCAAGAGCAAGATGTTTATCAAGTGCCACCATCAGTACAAAGGAGCATTGGAGGCACCAATGGTCCCCACTTAAGTAAAAAGGTGAGTGACTAACTACAATTGTGTTTCTGCAATAGAATAGAGCAATAGAAATATCCCCACCAGGCTCTAGTGACTCAGACCTGTACTTTCCTGGGGATGTAGAAGATGGAGATTGCAATTCAAGGCCAGTCTGAGCATACCTATAAGAACCTCATCTTAATGGTTGGATGCAGTAGTACAGCCCTATCATCCTAGCTATAAAGGAAGCAAAATTGGCAAACTGCAATCCAGGACAGCTTGACACACATATAGATTCTTTTTGAGAAATAACTAAAAAGTCTGGGGGCAAGACTCAAGAGGGAGAGCACCCATCTAGCAAGCACAAGACCCTGTAGCACAAAAAAAGAAAAGAAATACAAACATTTTCAAAATAATAACCAGAAACTTCCAAAGAACAAGTATACCAATTGGCCTAATTTCTTGAGACAGGATAGCCCAGGCTGGCCTCAAATTTGCAGTCCTCCTGCCCTAGCCTCCCAAGTGGTTTACAGGCATGCACCACTATACCCTGGAACAAAGTACCATTGGCCTACTGCCATTATAAATTCCTGTGTCAATCTAGATATATTAATTCATAAAATTATTGATCTTCATCTTTCTGATAGATCTGCTGATAGACCTGGATTCTGTACTCAAATAGTTTCTAGTCTTTTCTATTTCTTCCTTGAATGATACAAGGCACCAAATTGTGTATAAACACAAAGTTCAGCAAGGGTCCTTCCAAAAGAGGAATCATAACTTTATTGGCCTTGCTAGAAGAAGAATCCAACAGAAGTAGGGAGAGAAGAAACACTAGGAAGGTCATCTCCACCAAGAGTTGTATGCTTGAAGTTTGACTCCTTTAAAACAATAGATACCAGTGGATTGGGGAATAAGTCATCCCTGTGACTTTGAAATCATTTCTGAGATAAGACTGAGGTGGGGGTTGGGAGGTGTGAAAATAGTGGAGCTTGAATATTTAGGACGACATCAAGTTTTAAAAGAATATAAGAGGGCTGGGAATATGGCTTAGTGCTAGAGTGCTTGCCTAGCATGCATGAAGCCCTGGGTTCCATTCCTCAGCACCACATACACAGAAAAAGCCAGAAGTAGCACTGTGGCTCAAGCAGTAGAGTGCTAACCTTGAGCAAAAAGAAGCCAGGGACAGTGCCCAGGCCCTGAGTCCAAGCTCCAAGACTGGCAAAAAAAAAAAAAAAAAGAATATAAGAAAGGGGTGGTGTGTTAGTAAACATTCCCACATTATAACTAAATACCTGGTGTAACTTACTTTATAAAGAGAAAGCATTTATTAAGCTCAGAGATTTTGGTGGTTCCAGGCACAGAACTGCAGTTTATTGGCACTGGCATGAAATTACATATGTATGATAGGTCTTACATTATCAAATGGAAGTCAGTGAAAGGGGTGGGGAGAGACAGAGAGAGACTAGGGTTCCACAGTTTCTTCTGAATGCATTGCCCCCAATGGCCTAAGACATGCAGGACTCATTCCCCACCCTACAGACCAAGCCCTCAATCACAATGAACACTTGGGGGACACTAAACCCGCACGGAAACCCTTGTAGGAAAGGGGCTCTTCAACACTCATTATAATCCCAAATACCAGAACCATTGGAGAGCAATAGAAGAAATACATTGATTTGGTGATGAACAGTGAGCATGTAGTATACTTTTGATGCATGTGATATAATGAACCAATTGATGGTACGATACAATGACATCACATGTGTACACGTGCTGTGAAGCAAATCTTATCAGTGGACCTACAAAGACAATATTCCACATGATGGTGATGCTTCTGTGTGCATTGTGAGGGAGGAATTTTCTCTTTCATTTATTAGCAAATTCCAGCAGATCTTGAAGTTTGGCTTTAAGAACGGACTAATTTAATATAACAACAATCTCCAAAGTAAAGGGTAAGGATGAAATTAGACACCAGAAAGAGTTTACTAACTATTAAGACCTTAAGATAGCTGTGCCCAAACTTGATTACATTTAATATAATATTTTAACTTACAAACCTATGTATATTAGACTTATCATATAAAATATAATATATATTGTTCATAATACTTGTACTGTGCCAGAAGGTTTTGTTGGAAGTGTGGGAGGGGGTAGAGATTTACACTGGGTTCCTTAAAATAAAACAAAACCCTAAATGCATTTCCTGATAATCTTTTATGCCCCAAAGGTGTTTTAACAAAACCCTTAACAAGGGCACACAATTGAAGCGTGCATCCCCTAGGAGAATTTCTTCCAGAAGTAGGAAACATTTATTGGATCTGGCTCCCTGGGTCAGCAATCCCTGGCCTGGCGGTTGACTGAGCTCTGACCCTTCAGTTTTTTTTACACCAGTGATTTGAGATTCGAAGAAAAAGCCAAACTTGGCCTTTATCTCCAGAGGGGGAAAAGAACAGTTGAAAGGTGTAGCTATAAATAAATTCTCAGTCTTGGTGGCTTGCACCTTAAAAATAGCTCTGCCTCATCTGAACTGGTCCCAGGCAGACAGGGGAGGCCAGCACAGGAAATGCCTGGCTGAAAGGTGATGGATCCAACTTTCATCATAGTTTATTTTGGCAGGAAGATGACATGTTTTTCTTTTTTGACTCAATATCTTCAGTTCCAAGTCTGGGAAGTCTGAAAGTTCTGACTCTTTCCCATTGCACGAGTGGCAGAGACCCTGTGGCCTTTCTCCGTGGCTCTTGTCTTTCCAGGGAAAGCAGGAGTTCTGCCTCGCCTTCCCTTTCACTGATGTCCAGGGGCTGCAGTGCCCCAGTGACTCTTGGATACACACATTCCATGTGGCATTTTGTTAATTCTACACTCAAGGAAGTATTTTGTGTTTAGCAAAAGGCATAATCCTTTGGGAGCAGGCCACTCCTGAAAATAAAATAAAATGAAAATCCTGACAGCCCTTCCTCAAAATGCTCAGTAGAAGTGAAGGCCATGGTGGTGCAGGAACCCACACGGGGGGGGGGGGGGGGGCAGAGCAGGATGGTGGCCAAGATGGAAGGGGTAGAGGAGCCAATCTAGCCCTGCCCCTGCCAAGCTTCAAGTGTTCTCCATGACACCCTGACCTTCCCTAAAGAGCATCTTAGCACCCTTGGGTCTCAAGGCTGCCTGCCTCCATCTATTGTCCCCTGGACTACCTCACACCTCAAGGGAGTGAGTTTGCCTCTCACTTCCACCTCTTTCTCAACTTCCTCCACTCCTCCTCTTCTTTTTCTTCCTTCATCTCTTCCTTCTCCTCCCCTTCTTTGCTTCTTCATCCTTTTCTTGTAGTTTACAAGGTTCCTTGTAAATTAAAAATAGGATTTAACCAGAAACTTTTTATAAAGTGTCTTTATAAAGTAAGATTTAAATTAAAAATATATTTAAGAAAAAATACAATAAATTCTGCCTTCTGTCATTCCAACCTTACTGTCAGGGAAATTCCAGCCTTGACCCACCCTCCAGCAGCCCATGCACCTTCACTGATATTCCTCACCCACTGAATTAGCACTGAGAGTGAGAATATGCTTGATAAACCTCCCCATTGTGAGGAGACTGTGCGAGTGTGTGGACTCCGACTCTTATTTATCCTCTCTTTGTAACAATCTCCTTCTGTTGTTCTCTCCCCTTTCTTCCCTCCCTCATTCCCCTTTCCTTCCTGCCTTCCCTCTGTCCTTGTCTCCTCTTTTCCCTCCTTCCCTCCTTCCAGCCTATCTTCTTCCTAGTGGAGATGATGTGGCTGCTAAGAAAGGATTCTAACCTTTTGGCAACAACGTCCATCTATAATGTCTTCTTGGTGTGTATATTGGTGGTGGCGGGGTGGGGGGGGGGGGGAACGGACACATTCACACTAAGCTTAAGCCAAAACCCCAGAAGATAATCTCCATGCAGAAGGGATCCGATCTAGTTTTTTCTTTTCCCAGAAGGTTCTAGAGTTCTCATTTTAGCAGTTCAACTAACATTTTCTCTTTTATTTTTTTTCTCTTTGCTGACTGTACTCATTTTCTTTTCATTTCCCATCTGTACCATGTTGGTAAGGCCAGGACTAAATGTTCCTAGTCATTTAGGCTGTGGTCTGTAAAAGTCTTTCAGCAAGCAAGTGAGGAGGCAGTGGCGTCTTGTTCTAAGTCGCTGAACTGTAGTTTGAAATGTATAATGAGAGACATAAGCACAGTGAGTGGAAATGCAGATTCCCACGCCTTTGGCTCCAGTTGTCATCGAGTAGGTCAGAAGAGGAGTCCAGGAATCTGATCTCATTGAGTCCCTGCTGCGTCCCACAGGAGGTAACCCAGGACCACACTTTGAGAAACCCTGCAGAGGATGATGAAGGGACTTGGACATGTTCCAATCTGATTATGACTCGGGGATTTCCATAGTTCAAAATTCCCTCCATATTGCTACATACTATGAGCTTCAGAAGTTTTACCAACCATGGATTTTTATTTTTTTAAGCCGGTGGATCATTTAAGAAAGAATACAATAAATTCTGCCTTCTGTCATTCCAACCTTACTGTCAGGGAAATTCCAGCCTTGACCCACCCTCCAGCAGCCCATGCACCTTCACTGATATTCCTCACACACTGAATCAGCACTGAGAGTGAGAATATGCTTGATAAACCTCCCCATTGTGAGGAGACTGTGCGAGTGTGTGGACTCTGACTCTGATTCATGTTGCTTTGAGCCTGTCCATCCTTTGGCAAGTTATTATATCCTCCCAGCTCTAACTCTTTCATCTGCCATGGTGTGAAAAGTAGGGGGAAAAAAGTGACTAATCAAACTGACCTCAAAAGGCTATGGAGAGAATTAAGTGGAACCATATATAGAAAGCCCCTGCCATAGTGCCTAAAATAGTGGGAGCTTAAAAAATGACTTCCCTCCCAGGAGTTGGTGGCTAATTCCTGTCCTTATAGCTATGTGGGAGGCTGAAATTGGGAGCATCATGATTCCAGGCCAGCTTGAGGAAAAACATTGGACAGACCCCATCTCAGTCAATAGCTGGGTACCGTTTCTCACCTATCATTTTAGCTACTATGGGAAGCCTAAATAGACAGATCATGGTCCAGGTATATTTCTGGGCAAGGAACTTAGACCCTTTCTCAAAAATAACTAGCACAAAAAAGGCTGGAGATGTGGCTCAGCCGAAGAGAGCCTGCCCAGCAAGCACAAGGCCCTAAGACCAAACCCTAATACCATCACCAAGATACTTTTTCAAACATTTTTTACGTTTTTTTTTTTGGCCAGTCCTGGGCCTTGGACTCAGGGCCTGAGCACTGTCCCTGGCTTCTCTTTGCTCAAGGCTAGCACTCTGCCACTTGAGCCACAGCGCCGCTTCTGGCCGTTTTCTGTATATGTGGTGCTGGGGAATCCAACCTAGGGCCTCGGGTATCCGAGGCAGGCACTCTTGCCACTAGGCCATATCCCCAGCCCTCAAACATTTTTTAGAAAAAATAATGTTTCCTTTCCTGTCAGAGTTTTTTGGAACCATGTTACCTTGTGTGTGTTCCTTACTATGGAATAATGACACACATTTTTTATTACTAGTATCCACCATGCCCTTTGAGCACCTGGCTCTCTCTTTGGTTCAGTAAGAATTCTGCATGGGCTGGAAAAGAATTCTCAAAGTTATCTGAAAACCTTATATCCTGACACCTTGACTTCATTTCACTGGTCTTTTTCCATGCTAAGTTTTGTGCGCAGAGCTGTTTTAGCCATTAGGTTTTGGGGGCAGAATGCCCAGGACCTATGAGAATGTTTGAAAACACAATCAAAAGAACCTCTGGCTCCAAAATATTAAACACAAAAAAACCTGAAAAATAGGAGTTAACAAACATTTAGACAAATAACTAGGAAACAGAGTCATGTCATGCTCATTAAATATTCTTAGTGCTCATGACTATTCTGTGGCATTTGAAAACAATTTGTAAGTTTGAATTTTCTCACTTTGCAAAGACTTCTAAATATGCGTGGTGACTGCCAAGACTTCACTAGCAATTCTAAATTAAATGAGTTTCCAATAGTCGAGCCATCTGAAAAGCTGAATTAGAAAAAAAAAAAAAGGAGAAAAGAAACAATTTCAGTGTTTTAAAGGCAAAACTTCTACTTAATTTAAGAGTTTGGTTTGGATTGTAGCCTAACAAATGCCCCAACACCAAAGGCCTATGAAGATCTGAAACTGTAATTTTTCAGCTTCAAAACTCAGTAAAATGGCCATGTGAATTTTCTCACTTCGTGCCTCATCTGCACTGGGAATCATGGGTTTCTCTGATGATTCTCTGGACTTGTTGCTTTAATTTGAATTGCAAGGATTCGTTTTGTTTTGCCTCCTACTAAAAAACAGTTGGAGCTGAGTACCATCGGTCATGCCTGTAATCCTAGCTACTAAGGAGGGTGAGAGCTGAGAATCACAGATTAAAAACTAGTCCAGGCAGGAAAGTCCATGAGACTCTTATTTCCAAAGAACTACCAAAAAGCCAAAAGTGGAGCTGTGGCTCAAGTGGTAAAGCACCAGCCTTGAGTGAAAAAGCTAAAGGACAGGGCCCAGGCTCTGAGTTCAAGCCCCAGTACTGGCACACACAAAAGTAAAATATCAATTGGGGGCTAATTGTTAACTTTATTAAGGTGTTTACCACTACAGGATAGTCAGTGAGCAAAGTATCAACCACATAGATATTGCCTTCATGAATGAATAATGTAGGGTGAATCAAGAAACAAAGCTTGAAAGTAAAGCTAGCCTTTAAGTTAACCACTGAAAGGTGATTCTGCTCTTCCAGCCATCCAGCACCATATTCTTCCCATCCATGGTCCAGCTCATTATGCAGTATGACAGGTTACATACAGTAGTTTCTCATCACACAGGTCTTTGAGAATGTCACCACCCATTTTCTTTAATAAAAACTATCTGTACATAATAAATAGGCTGTCTAAGCAAAGTATGGCTGACCAATAAATTGGGCATGTGTGAGGACCTAGCTTTTATATATTTTGTACCATAATAGAAAGATTAGTTAACTCTTTTATAGTTATCTAAAGAGAAAGGGTTAGATGTAGTGGCCCATACCTGTAATCTCAGCTACTTGAAAGACAGTCAGGAGTATCAGTTAATGAGACTTAATACAAAACATAGGCCAAATGTAATGACTTGCACCTGGAAGCTACTTAGAGGGCAAAGGTCAGAAGATCTTAGTCTGAGGCTGACCTTGGCAAAAGTGTGAGACCTTATCTAAAAACAAATTAAGCAAAAAGGGCCAAGAGGTAGAGTGTCTGCCTAGCAAGTGAAAGGTCTTGAATTAAAACTCCAGTACTAAAGGAAGGAAGAAAGCATGCAAGGAAGGAAGGAAGGAGTGAAAGACTTCTATTGCATCTCAGAGCTTCCTTTTCATGTACTATGATTTACCTAGAATACCATACTCCCATCTATTCTACCTCTGAACTGCTATTCATCCTTTAAAACCCATTGCAGAATTCATCTCATCTGTAAAGCTTTATCCCTGAAACCAACAGGTTTCTTCTCCATAATACATGTTGTACACTTCACTGACCTCAGGAACCCGTGGTCCGTTGAAATACCACAATGGTCTTCTGTCATAAGGTGTCATAGTCTAGATTGGGGCAAGTACTGCTTTCAAAGGTTTTGAAAATCTCAGCTACTTTTCAGACTTGCCAAGGTCTCATAATGAAATCTTTCAGGAGCATTCCCTACCTTCCAAAATAGGACATAGCCGAATGTTGACAGGAAATGATTCAAAGATTTGAGCTCAGTCCTCCAGGCTCATTCCTAAAAGGTAATATAAGAACCAGAAATACATTGGTTACAATATCTACACCTTCTTAGACTTTGAGTCATCACAAATTAGAGCCAGACACACACACACACACACACACACACACACACTCACACACACACACACACACACACATATTCATAATTGTTAGCTAAGAAACCAAAGACTTCCTTTGTTGGAATCTGAAGCATGGTGAAATATTGCTGCCCGACTACCAGCTCAGATACCTCTAATGAACTGCTACATATATTAAGCAATATGACTGTCTATAAACAAGTAAAAAAATAGACCTAGAGGAAATGAATGCTCCCAGAGAGAATAAAGTCTCACTTCATCTTACTTTCTTTTATTCCTTATATCCTATCTCCCTTCTGTCTCCTCTCTCTCTCTCTCTCTCTCTCTCTCTCCCTTATCTTTCCTCTTTCCCTTTGTCCTCTATCCCTGTCTGCCTCTTTGTGTGTGTGTTGGGGGGTGGAGGGGGTGTCTGTCCATCCATCTATACAGTTTAAGATCTACTTCCAAGACAGGAGGCATCTTCATTTTCTCCATGAATAAATCAATAAAGTACCTATATTCCAGAATGCTACATTTCTATGTAGCATAAAACCTAGTTTAATAGATAAATAGATAAAACCTAGTTTAAATGTTTGATAGTCTACAGCTGGCAGGGCCATGCAGAGAACTGAAATTTCATCTACAATTTCTCTGTGGAAGAATCCAGGTGCATTTTAGATCTTACACAAAACTAGAGGTCCTTGAGCCCAGAAGAGCAGGACATTCTGAGATCATTCTGACAAAGAAGGACTTCTTCCCAGACAAACCCCCCACGCCCGGGGAATGAGCAAACCCTAACACCTCCTTACAAAATGAACAAAGGTCCTTTTTGTTTGGTCAATGCCAAAGCTTCAAACTCAGCTGCACTTTGTCATAAAGCTCATAGATAATGTGCATTTCTAAGAGTGCATTAGTAACTTCTTATAAACTCCTAGCAAGGCAAACAGAAGCTAATCTTCCCTTTGCAATGATCTCATGCTACGTGACCATGCTATCGAAGTAAGTAGGTGAGCTGCTGGGCACAGGGTGGTGTTTGACTAAGTAGATAATGCTCTGTTTGTGAGAGCAAGAGAAGTAAAAATGTGCTGGTTTTATTTAAGAAGAAAACTGAAATTATATTAGTCAATATTATATTTTAAACAGACCTGTCAGAGTTCCTGGTACACAGTGCAGACCTAGAGAATGTCAGAAATCAAAAGCATTTGATTCTAAATCATTGCACCCTAAACCTGACTTTTAAGCTGACATTTTAGAAGTGGTGGGCCTGTGCTGCACTTGTGGAAGGAGTCCAGGTAGGATACTAGCAACTCTTTCTCCGTTGTCAGACATGTCTCCCCTAACAGCTACAGAGACCAAGATCCAGGGGTCCACTCTTTACAAGAACCAACAGAACGTCCCTTTACAAAGGAACCATTAACAATTCTGTAGCTGATGAATTTATTGAATAATTTTTATAATATTTGGTTTTCTCATTTAGTAGCCTAGTTTTTGTTTTCAGATTCATTGACTGTGTGACCATTAAGTTAGTGGTGGCATAAAGTTTCCACTCTTTCCACCTATTCCTCAAGATGGGTTCAAAAAAAGAGTACAGGAGTACTCTTAGGCCCTCTGGGCCCTAGCTACATGTCTGGGACATTGTACATGAGACAGCAACCGAACTTCTCAGCCACTCAGGGGGAGGGATGTGTTAGGGCCTTCCTTTTGCCCAGATGGGCCTAAGGTCTGCAAAGCCAGTCAACCCATGGACAGAACTTTCTGCCTCTAGCAAGAGACTGGATTGATATCTGAGCCCACAGCTGTCTGACTCCAACGCTAATGATTTCTACAGCCCAGCTAATAGCTGGTGTTGCCAAGCCCTAAAATAAGAGGACACATTTAGACATTTCATTAGCAATTCCAGCTCACCAGAATGCTGGGTGCTAAAAGCTTCCTGTTGGCCAAAAAGAATTAAAGTTGTAGCTGAAGGCTCCTACCTTGTATCCAAAGAGGAATAGAAATGCCCAGGGAACTTGAGTTAAGAAACATGAGCAGACCTACCACTTTTCAGCAGTGGTCATTTTCAGAGACCCAAAGGTCATCTGAGGGGAGGTCAGGGGTACTGCTGAGTACAATGTCAAGGTTTGTTTTCTCTGCATTGGAAAAATGCTATCTTCTCAAAGGACTTCAAATTTCTCCAAATGGTTAATGTTGTTCATTAGATATCATGATATCCCCCAGAATGGGTTGGTTTGAAGGGGAACCCACTAAAAGCATAGGAAACTCGATTTTCAAATTATGTTTCTCATATGTGGAAGTTCATTTATTTGGGAGCACTTCTTGGTGAATTTCTACTGAGTGTCCAGTATGTGATTCTAGTTCAGGCCACAGGACATTAAGGAAGGGGAATGAACAGCTGAAAAACTGCCCCCACCCCCATCCCAAACTCTCATTCTCTTCTTGGAGTAACCTCCCTGGGGCTTTAATTCTGTCCAGTGTGGTATGAAGCTAGGGTTGGATTCTTTCCAATGATCCTTGCTAACATTTTATGATCCAGACTCCCTTATCTGATGTTTTCCTAAAAAGGTTTCATAGAATGATCACAACTCAAGTCATAAATAAGTTAATTAATAAAATAAAATAAAAAACTAGCCAAGTGTTGGTGGCTCATGCCTGTAATCTTAGCTACTCAGGAGGCTAAGGTCTAAGGACTAGAGTTCAAAGCCACCCTGGGCAAGAAAGTCCATGAACTTCTTACCCCCAATAAACCACACACACGCACACACACACACACACACACACACACACACACAGTCAGAAGTGGAGGTGTGGCTTATGTGGTAAAGTGCCAGCCTTGAGCAAAAAGATAAGGGACAGCATCCAGGCCCTGAGTTTAAGTCCCAGCACCAACACCAGCAGCAGCACCATCACACACACACAAAACAAATATTCCAACTTAAGGGGTCATTTGATGATAAGTAAGTTTGTCAAATCCTTTGTACCCTTCCCCTAGGGTCCATCCCAACTTCACATTCTGAACCCGAGTGTCTTTTAGAAGCTAGAGCCATGTCAAAAGACAACAAAGGCAGGCAGGACTTGGGATGTGAATTCAAGAAGGAGGCAGCCTTTGACAGACCCAGGTCCTGTACCCAAGAAAACTTTCAGAAAGTTCCTCAGTAACAAGAACTCTGCTGATGCCTTGCCATCAAGACCTACGAAAGTACGTTGTCCTGGAACTCACTGTTATCTGCCATTTTTACCTGTTTAATCTTCTTAGACTTGATACCACCCCTTCGTGGAGCAGTGTCTCTCAGCATGACAACCCCTTTGAAAGCTGGCTCTGGGTTCTGACACCAGAGCCCTTTTCCCCATCCACCTCTCTATCCTTCTTTCCACTAACATGTGAGAAGTCTCTTCTTTAGGAGAAAACAATACAAGTGGGCATTTGATTCTCCACATTCTCATCCCTCGCCTCCTTTGCAGAGTCCCAGCCTCCTTTAGAGCAGTCAGTGAGCATCTTTCTAAACTTCACTTCAAAGTCTACATGTAGGGCCCTGTGCCATGCTGAACTTAGATACAAAGAGCCTAAATGCTTGCGCCTTTAGAGTTTCATTCAAAAGAATGTTTTGGTCTATTGGGATATTAAAAAAAAAAACAACAACAGATTTCTGTACCCAACTGTCATAGGCTGTATTCAGCTTTGTCCTGAAAAAGACCTCAACCACTTGAGAAACCAAGACGTCATTTCCCATCAAGCTCTTTCATGTTAAATGCCTCTAGCTGCTCTTTGGCGCTTGGTCACTCCATAACTAAATATTGCTTTAGCACTCACTACACAAAGAGCTTCCTGAAAGCAGCAGGGGGACAGGCGAGGGGCTCCACAGTCAGAGCTCTGTTTCCACCGCCTGCTTTGCCACAGTGCTGTGGCAAATGAGTCCCTCCAGAGCCCTGTTCCACTTCTGAGCTTCCACGTGTGACTTTGTTCCTCATTTGGAGAAAGAGGCTAGATGTGATTTAGGTGTGGCCAGCAAATGGCTGAGTTCTAGCATAAAAACCAGCCAGCCAAGTAACTTGGAAGGGAAGTAAATCTCCTTCCAAAAATAGAGGTAAAAAAGGATCATTAGGGAAGGGTTAACCTCGGACATAGCTAGGGAGGGTGTATTTTCAGGCCAGACTCCGTTTTTATTATATTGTTGCTATGCAAGTAAATAAATGAGCTCACTGCAACACCCAAACTGGGCAGAGAGAATTTATAGGGAATTAATAAATCTAGGGTAGGCAACATGTGGCTTTTTCCTCTCAAGGAGAAAAAAAGAAGTCGGAATCTTGGATTTTCAACAGACAAACCTCTGTAACTTTCTGAAAATCCACCTCCCAGTCCTGGTGGGCAGACAGTAATGGCACTCATGTTGCATTTTCTGGGGTTTTCTTTGAAATGGAAGGGGTCAGATAGTTCACTTAAGACAAAGAGGTTCTTCTAAAATTTAGTAAATGTTAGCTTAATGCTTTTTAATGGCATTTAAGGGAACTAAGTCATCTCTAATAAGCAGGTTTTAGAAAGCTAAATATTCTGGTTAATGCACGAAACCCAAGGAGACATAACATAAATAAATCAAGTAGCTGGTCAGGAAAGGAGAAAAGCAGGAAGCAGTTTAATTATACTTTCTACCTATGCGAGGCCAAGGAAATCAGTAACTGCTAATCATACTTTCAAATTCAGACAATCTTGCTCCTAATAATAGCAAGGTACTAAATGAGAGCTGTCACCATGATGGCTGAGTGGCACTTTGAAACTTCCCATCAATTATCTATCATATTTCTGAGCATAGCCTGGGTTGCCTAGTGCCTGTGGAGGCCACGGGGCAAAGCACCAGTGGCTGGCTTTCCACGGTCCTGCTGTGCTCCTGACAGAGATCAGCTACAACAGCCGGTAACCCAGCCATCATCTAAGTATCAGAGGAAAAGGACTGCACTTCTAAGTGGGATTCCTTACTGTATTTACAGATTCTGTTAAAAGTATGAAAATTTAGGTTGGGTACCAGTGGTCTACACTTATAATCCCAGCTTATGAAGGAGGCTAAAATCCAGAAGAGCAAGGCTTAAATCCAGCCTGTGTAGAAAAAGTCTGAGGAACTCCATCTCCAAAATAACCAGCAAAAAGCCAAGCTAGAGGTGAGGCTCAACTGGTAAAGTCACCCCCAGCAAGCAATAAGAGCAACTGCAAAACCCTGAATTCAAATCCCAGCACTACCTAAACAAAATTAAATAGAAATAAAATATAAGACTTATGTCTTTATGATTTGGTAATCTTTGATGAATATAAAGATAGAGCAGAACTGTTGACTAATAACACACTAAATCATAACCAATGCTCTGGGGGTTTCTTGTGCTCCTCTAACCTATGTCTGTGTAACTCATCTACTCTACTCAGCTTTTTTAGAAGAATTTTTCTGTTCCTCTTTCTATATGTAAATTACATACATATAAATTTATATACATTATAAATTCATGTGTATTTATATTATGATTGTATATTAAATTACATATTTTATATTAATAGACATTATGTATCATATTTATGTCTATTTGTATGTAATCATATAAATTTTATATTATATATTACATGTAGTTTTAAAATATCACATACTAATTATATATGCTTTTGGAATATGGTGTCATTATTTCAAAATTTCCACGCAATGTATATCAATAAGATCAAGGTAATTGGCCTATCCATCAACTCAAATGTTTATTCTTTCCTTGTGCTGGAAACATTTGAAATCTTTTCAACAAACTGTTTTGAAATATACACTTCATTGTTGTCAACCATAGATTTGCTCTACTGTGCTGTAGAAACATTTGAAATTATTCTTCCTGTCCAACCAGGCCACTGTACTCATCCATCATCCTCTTTCCAGCCCCACCTCTATCGCCCTCCCCAGACTCTGGTCACCATTCTCAGATTGTCGATTTCTGTGAGATCAACATTTCCACCTTGCCCTGCTTTGGTCTTCCTTATGACTTCTGGAAGGAAGTAGGAGGAAAAAGAGAAGTTGAGATGAGAAATTGAGATAAGTAGGTGGTCCCTTGCCTCAGAGAGAAGCACGACAAAGCATGGAGGGACTTGAAGTTGCCTGGAAGGAAGGAGGATTTCCCTTCATTATTGGTGAAGTCCTACAGCTTCCACTGTTCCACTGAGCTAGAAGTACATAGATGACAAGCTGAAGTTTTCCTAACCCTATGGCCTCTGCTACTGCTGTCCTTCCTCCAAACTAGGCACCCAGCCAGCTCCACACTAAGGAGAAGAGACATTTTCAAGGAAAGATGTGCCCCCAAGTAGGCCTGTTGAGACCCTGAAAAATCAGCACCATGTGAGCAGTTCAGGGAAAATGCTTTGCTTCTACAAATTCCAGAGAGATAGGTATACGTCCTATTTCATGGTGAAATTATTAAGACAAACAAAAGTACTTATAGTTTTTACTTACTGAAGAGAATTTAAATAGTGTGTTGAGTTTGGGGCCGTCCCTGGAAAATGTCATTATTGAAAAGTCTTTAAAAAGCACATCTTCCCTGGGATTTTCTATTGGAGTGTGTGTGTGTGTGTGTGTGTGTGTGTGTGTGTGTGTGTGTGTGTGTGTGTGCATTGATGCGTGTGTGTGTGCATTGATTGTGTGTGAGTGTGTGTGTGTGTGAGTGTGTGTGTGTTGAGTACGTGGGCTTGAACTCAGGGCCTAGGCACTGTCCTTGAGCTTTTTTGCTCAAGGTTAGCACTGTACCACGTGAGCTACAGCTCTACTTTTGGCTTTTTGGTGGTTAATTGGAGTGAAGAGTCTCAGGCTTTTCTATTCTCACTGACTTCAAACCGCAATCCTCATGTCTCAGCCTCCTGATTAGCTAGGATTATAGGCATGAGCCACCTGTGCCTGATTGTGTTGGAGTATCTTGACCTGCAGTAGTGATATCATGATAATAGCAATGCTGGTATGATCAGCAAAAGTAACAACTCAAGTAAATCTAATGGTTATCAGGTACTGAAGTCTCCTTTCATTTGACTTTGATTGGAAATTCCCAGTGGCTCTGCCTCTAGGACCTGACTTTTGACACATAATGTGTTTCTGAGGATGAATTTCAATCTGAAAATATTCAAAACTCTTTTCTCCCATGGTTTAATCATGAAACATTTTGCAAGCAAATGACCTTGAGATCTGTGATGACTAAAACAGAACATGCTTATCAGAAAACAAACAAGAATGGACTATTCTGTTCCTATCATTTGTTCTCCTGAAATCCTGGTTATCATTGATTTTGTTAGACATTGTCATTTTTAAAGAATGTGTAGAAATAATTTGAGGCCTATAAAGATGCTGTCTATCTACAAAGAGGATTCTGTTCCTTTCTGCAAACCTAACAGACGCACATAAATCTAAATTTCATGCTTTGGGATACTCCAGACAGAACTGATGACTTACAGTCATGCCACAACTGAGCAAGCATGAGATGACTTCCAGTGAATCCTTCCTTTTGGATGTCATCCTTTGAGTTCCAACCCAAAGTGGGGCTAGGTCATCAAAGTCCTGCTTTAGGTAATCCTTAAAGTCCAGTGTTTCTCCAATACCCAAATAAGCTACTTAAGAAAAAAGTAATCTCTCAGACACCTCTTTCCCTATGCTCTCTGGGGAAAAAAGCAGCCTCAACTCTATGAATTTCTTGTCCTCTAAATTTTGACCTAGTGATTTTATACTGTCCTTTAACTCTGATGCCACTAAAAAGGTCTTTCATCCAGGCATGGTTGCTCATGTTTGTAATCCTAGCTACTCCAGAGGCAGAGATCAAGAGGATTGAGCTTGGAGGCTAGCATAGGCAAAAAGTTCACAAGTCTCCATCTCTAATAAAAAGCTGAGCCCAATGGCACACATACCTGTCTGACACCCCACCTACACACAGGAAGCACAAATAGGAGAAGATTGTGTTCCAAATTGGTCCAGATACAAACACAAGACCATATTCAAAGTAAATAAATAAATAAATAAATCCAAAAGGGCTGAGTTGTGACTCAAATGGTCCCAAGTTCAAATTCAAGTACTGCCAAAGGGGAAAGGAAGGGATTTATATTTTACATCTGTTCATAGAAATGATCTAGTTCATGTTTTCTGAAATCAAAGATCAAAGTAAACTCTGCATAGCCCAGGTGACAAATGCAATAGCCTTGGCTGAGGATTTAAGGTTTACTTTATGCCAGGAACTTTGTATTCTGTGTCTCGTCCTAATAGTCACAGTAACTTAAGAGATAAACACTATTAGTTTCATTTGACTGATAAAGAAATGGGCTGAGAATGATAAATCGTTCCATAGTGGTCATTTTCTCATGGCTACCACAAGGTAGAGCTGGGCTTCCGGTTCTACTCTGCCAGCCCAGCTGATGTCGGCCATGCCCCTCTTCACACCTAGTTCTCCCTTGGCTCTGGCACACAGCTTCTCATGACCTGAGGCCATCACATACCCTCAGAATCAAAACAAGCATGACATAGGTTCTTTTAGGCTGTATTTCCCTTCTGATAGCAAGGTAGAAAGAAGGCAGCTTGTTTTTGTTTATTTTTCCCTAAACATTCCCACATCTGTTTCTGGCTTGTGGTTGGGGAGAGAAAAAAAAACTCGAGTGTTTGCATCACCTGCTGACCATGCCAGCCCAACATTGTGGAATGGGGCTGTCTAGAGACCCTCCTTACCCTGCCATGGAGGTTTAGCCAATTGCTGAAACATTCCTCATGATTTCACTTTCTCATCCACATCTAACACTGAATCTGCTTCCTGGGCTCCCTCACCTGCCCAGTGCCACCACTTATGACTGGTAATACAGAGCTCTGTCTTGTGTCCCATGGACCCTACTCAACTTAGAGCAGAACTAAACTAAGCTTATTCTCTATAAGCAGATGCTGTTTACATCCACATCATCTTGCTTAAAACCTACTGTAGTCAACGTACAGTCGTGAGGCCTGCCATTTGATTATTTCAATTAATAAGAAATGGTCCCTGATTCCACCATGCTAAGAGAAGAGAGGAAAGGCACAACAGTCAGAGCATAAGTGAAGAGCACTGTTAGAGATGCACAGATGTCAGTCTCCAAGAGTTATAAGTATCCCCTGATACTGCAGGGGGTCATTCACCTGGGAAAGGTACCCTGGAGGAGAGAGGTAGTCAGCATAGCCTTAGAAATGGAATCCAATCTAAATATGAGAAAAGAAAGAGAGGCCAAAGACTGAAGACTACATTAATTGAGGCTCAAGGGTGTGCAGGGCTCTTAAGACAGAATAATTCAGTAGTTCTTAAGGAAGGAGGGCAAAAAAAAAATGCATAGATAAAAATGGAGCTGAAGACAGGCAATCCAGAGACCAGAGACATGTTTAACTTGACCATGATTCTTTTTTAAAAATTTGAATCAACTTTGCAAACCAGGGTTTCTTGCTTTTCCTCACAATTTGAGAGATCTGACAACATAGCATTTGAGGAGAGAACAGCTGTTAGCTGTAGCAGAGGCCTTACTACCTCTTTTTGGTAGGATGCCTCCCCATCACAGAAAGCCCAGATGTTTCTCCCCTGCACTTTAGTTGCTTGGCCTCACAAGCATGAGTTGTTTCTACAAGCTCAGGCAAACTGAACCTAGAAATACTAATGAAAAGCCTCAAGGGCCTTGTTTCTGACCCACTGACTCTCTCTGGTATTGGTTCTCAATGTGCATGTACTCTGGCCCCCTGCTATCCAAACAGAGACTCTCTTTAAATTTGAGGATGCATTGCTCTCAATATTATGGATCGTGAAAATACAGCCATCTCTCTGATGTCTCTGGACATTGGTTCCAGGCTCCTAAGGAGTTTGTACCCTAATCATGATCCCTCATAGACTTTAGATCATCTCTAACTAGCTGATAATATTTGATGTGTAACTACTTGTTGGGTTGTATTATTGAGGGGGAAATAATGGGAAAATTAAAGTCTGCAGATGAGAATTCATGGGTGCAGAACCATTAGAAAAACCTCCCCAAGGCAAGCGCTCTTGCCACTAGGCCAGGGAATACCAAATTCGAGAGACACGGGGTAAAAAAAGAGAAATAACTACAAAAGCAATACTTGCAAAACTGTTTGGTGTAAGTGAACTGAACAACTGGGCTGGGGGGAGGGAAGGGGGGGAGGGAGGGGGGCATGAGGGACAAGGCAACAAACAGTACAAGAAATGTATCCAACGCCCAACGTATGATACTGTAACCTCTCTGTACGTCAGTTTGAAAATAAAAATTTGAGAAAAAAAAAAAAAAAAAAAGAAGAAACCCACATATTTACACACAATTATAGAACTTGACCAGAACCACTGAGTATGTTGGATAGTGTAGGTAAACTGTTGTCACTGGATTTGATTTTGGTACCCTGGGTATTGTATACACATTTATCTGAATTAGGGAAGGGAAGGAGAACATCGAAATGGTGAGACAAAGAGGGAACCAATTCAACAGTGATACTTTCAAGACAATATGTTGTAAACTAGCTGTACAACTCGGGGAGGCAAAGAATTGATAAGGAGGGAAGGTGGTAGAAAAATGAGGGAGGAAGTAACAAGTTTGACAAGAAATGTACTCACTACCTTACATATGTAACTGTAATCCCTCTGTACATCACCTTACAATAAAATTAATTTTTTAAAAATTAAAAAAAAAAAAAAAAAGAAAAACCTCCCCAAATAGCCCATGTGCACAGTATCTAAAGCTCAAAATAGAGAGAATCAAGGACCATTAGCATGAGATTAGGCAAGCTGAGCTGTTTTTTCTTGTTCTTATATAAATAGATTCATTAGAGATGTAATATACTCTCAATCTGTCATCTTTTGGTCCTATGGGGCCTTGGAGATTGATTTGATGGACCCTTTTACTTTTTTAAATGTTTATTTAGCCAGTTAACACTGACTGATCATGCTGCTATATGGTAAATTATCTGAGAAGCTACATATTAAAGGATCTAATCTTGGAGTTTTTATTAGAGCATTAGTAGTCTGCAGGCAGTCAGTTGTTATAAAGCCCTGCAGCCCACAAATACACTTAACACTATCTGGAAACAGGCCAGAGAGGGAAGAAAGAACAAAATCATACCAACAAACCAATCCAGCTCCAATGGAGAGCTGACTTGAGACACCATGGTGATCAGAGATGAACCAGGAGACAGGACACAGGACATGAAGACAGAGACATGTGGCATGGCATAATGGCACCTGAGCTGGCCTGACCCTAAATAGGGTCAGGTTAGGTGGCTGGGTCATAGGAAGCTCCAAGACCCAGACACTTGAATAACAGGTTCAGTAACCTATAGGCCATGTGCCCACCCCAGTCTCTTGGAATTCAGGAACACCCATCACCTGGAGATGGGACTTCCCTTCCTGTAGGAATCCATTAACACCCATCAAGACAAGATGCCAGATAGTGCAACTTGCCATGTGGCCAATGATGGCACTGGCCAGATCTTTCCTCCATATCACAATGCATATAGAAATAATATCAAACTGCACCCCAATAGTATGTTCAGTTAATAATTAATATGAGTCAATAAAAATTTTAAAGAAGAAAACAAAGAAAAAAACTGCTTTTGTAGCTCTTCCTGAAGTGTCTGCCTTGGGAGTATCCTCTTAGTTAACAAGAGCTGTATATTGGTATACTAACGTCTGGACACGGTTGGCTTCCTCCTGGGATCTGGGATGGAAAATCCATCTCTGAACATAGAAAGCTTCTGCAAGGTCATCAAGAACACAGTCTGGCCATTGGCCCCCAGCAGACCTCACAAGTGATCCCCCTGAAGCAACACTAATGAATTAAGAGGTCAGTTTGGTAATTTCCAAGGCTAAACCTTTGTAACTATAAATAAATGCGTAGCATGAAAGGAATGCAGAGAAGAAAAACAAACAGAAAGAAAAAAGGAAATGAAAAAACTGACTTGATTTCATTGAGAGACTTGGTTTTAAATGACTTTTTCTATTGCAATTCCTTTCATGCCCAAGAGACCTCTTCCAAACTTGAGGTCCCCATGAAGTGCCTCTTTGGCTGAGGGTCAGTAGTTATAGGAGGTTGGGGTGAGGAGAGAAAGTAGAAAGAATTTTGTGTGCTCCTGTCAGGCAGGAAGAAAGAAGTCTTAATGAACCACAGAGCTGGAAACCAAGGGACAGCTCGGTCAGCACTTTCCTCTGAGGAGAGAACACACAATTGGCATGAAAGTGACCCCAGCCATAGTTCAAGATGGAGAATGTCCACGAGGAAACTTCCAGTTCCCAATCCTTTAGACATCACAGCTCAGATCACTAAGTGGCTTGGACATGCCTGACCAGATGCAAAACGTCGGTCCCACTTAAATGTCATTTGTGGACCCATGTGAATTTCAATTGTACCATCATCAGAAACACTACAGTCTGGGGACACTGTCTCTTGTTGGCTTTTTCCCTCAGTGGTTTGCACCATCTGGTTCTTTAACTGTATAAACAAGGAAAATGACTGGTTTGGAATGCAAAGTCTTTAAAAACCAGATGACCACAGGCATCCTTTAAATGAGAAAGAGAGTGCAAGTTTGGGTTCTGTGACATTTGTCAGGAAGTGAAATGTTAAATACCAACAAGGATGAATGCCCTATGCCCAGGAAGGTCCACAAAGGTTTTGCTTGCAATTCTTTCTGAGAGTCAGGCCCCATTTATGTTTCCTCTATTGGCATTTTCAAACACTAGCATGACCCCCTCACCCTCTAGTTCCCAGCCCCCTCCCTCCTTTAAATGAAAGTTGAACAGTTCCGGTGCACTTCAGCTTTGCTTCTCCATCTGCTTTATCCCTAAATTGGCACCCTTGGAGCAAACCACTCTTGGAAACGTTCAGACTGAACAAAAGCTGCATTGTGAACAGGTTCTAGTATAAAGCCACTGTAGAGAGCTATAAATAGAGAGCTGATGAGATAGACTTCGTAAAGATCTTCATTTCTCTCCTAGACAATAGCAAGTGCACACACACACACACATATGCACACACAAAACTTGCAGAAGGGCATTAGGAGCGCAGCTTGCTTTGCTTTCACAAAGGGCCTCCTGCTTCAAAAAGAAAGACTTGCTGTGCACAATATAGCAGCCATTGTGGAAAATGATTCTGATGCTCTATGCCAACAAACCTTAAAGCAATAGGCTCCAGTTTCAAAAGACAGAGAAAAGACTTGATGGAAATGTTGACTGCATGCTAATCTCCTTTACTTTCATTACAAGAAATAACCAGTTGTAAGTGACAGGGATTTAGAACAAAATTGAACTGGAGCATTTTTGAGTGCCTGGGGAGAAGAGCATTGGTGCATTTGGCTGGGTTCCACCCCTCGCAACAGAAGATGGACGTGGAGCATACTTCACATAGCTTCAGAGGCAGCCTGACGCCAGTCTCCACATTAGAGAAAGATAAAAGATGAACATTTCCTAGGGAATGGCCAACTCTTCCTAATTTATAATGTCTGTTCTCAAAAGCATCTTGGCAATACTCAAGGAGAATACTGTTAATAATTGGGGAGGGGGGAAGCAGTTAGGCAAAGAAAAGAGACTCTGGCAACCTAGACTCTCTGGGAGGATAAAATATATTTCAAAATACATTGTTTAAATAGTGTCTTTACCCATGGTTAAGAAACCATTGTAGTGTGTAGAAAGGAAAATAAGAGCCTGCCAGGTGAGATTCATTTCATTGACTCAAACACCAGAGTCATGGCGAATGCATTGAGCTTCTGAAATCCCTAGGACACAGGAACTTGTGGCATGTTTGTTTTACTGTGGAAATGAAGAAATAAGAGGTTAGGCTGTTGTAAGTCAAAAAAACAGAGAAGCTACATTTTGAGAGGTCCAATCAGGAGTCTTTATTAGAAGGCCAGCAATGCAGTTGCTGCAGGCAGAATCTTATCACAGAAACCAGCAGCCCCTCAAATACAGTCAGAAAATTGAACCAGGAGAGCAGGAGAGAAAAGAAGGAGCAGAAAAACAATACTAACAAACCAGATAAGTTCCAATGGAAAGCTGAAGTGGGACGCCATGTTGACCAGAGGAGAGCCAGGAGACAGGAGACACCAGCAGACAGAAGACATGAGGCACAGCATACCGGAGACTGAGCTGGTCCAGGCCTATACAGGATCAGGTCAGTGGGCAGGGACACAGGGAGCTTGAGAGTTCACCACCCAAGACTCGCAGGTCCAGAAACCTATTGTACAAGTCCTTGCCCCGGCCTCTAGGAATTCAGGCACACCCATCACCTGCGAGGTGGGACTGCCCTGCCTCCCTAAGAAGACAAGACAGCATCAGTTAAACCCAGTACCCTATCATCCACCATGTGACCAAGATGGTGCCCAGTTAGATTCAGCATCCCTACTTCAAGGCCAGAAGACTGACTTCTTGTACCAGTGCAGTCAGCCCTCTGTACCTCTGCTTCCACATCTGGAAATTCAACCCATCACCAATCACAAATACTTAGAAAAAAAAAAACAACAACCTTGCATCTGGGATAAACATGAACACTTTTTTTCTTATCATTCCCTAAGCAACACAGTATAAAATAGCTATTGACAGAGAGCCTGTGCATGGCACATCTAAGGACTAGACAGTGCACAGGCTATATGCAAATACTATACCCTTTTCTATGAGAAATGAGCATCCATGGATTGGGATATTTATAGGGGATCTTGGAGTCAATCCCCTATAGATACTGAAGGACAATCTTATTTCCTTCATTTCCTAAGTTAGAGTGAAAGCACTTGGAAAGTTATAGGACAGCACTGTTGAGCATGTGCTTTGCTTTGTGAAAGTGCTCTGGTGACCCATGGAATTTAGTTCGAATCACAGTAATAATGCCAGATGAAGAGGCATACTGGGGAAGGCATGAGAGGAATTTTAAGTGCCCAAACTATTCCTATTATGCACTTCACAAAACTTTTGGAGCCTTTGGCTGCTCCCATGGGGTCATTTAGGTCTTTCATAATTTAAACACCAATCTCCTTAAAGCACATAACAGGAGTTGATAAGCTTTGAGATGGTCTTGTTAACACAAAGAAGGGCAACACAGGCATTTCTAGGACTTGCTCAATATTGGAATCTGAGTGGGATAGAAATTGACTAGCCTGCTGTCTTCTTCCTTTTCTTTCTTATTTCCTTCTTTTCTTCTCGCTTCCTTCTTCCTGTCTTTTGCTCCCTTTTTCTCCTCTCTCTCTTCTTTCTTCCTTCTTTCCTCCATCCTTCCTGTTTCTAGGAAAGGGATGAGTTCCTGATTAGGAAACTAGGAGATACTTACAGCTCTGTGTTATTGCCCACAGGTGGTCACCCCGGTGCGGACAGGCCATGGCTACGTGTACGAGTACCCATCCAGATACCAAAAGGATGTCTACGATGTCCCTCCTTCCCACGCCACTCAAGGGGTATGTAATGAGCACACAATGAACAGAAAAGAAGGGCTCTCAGCACAGCATTTCTTCAGAACAGTAGAGAGGAAAGAAAATTCACCAATTGGGTAGAATTTCATATAAGGCTTTGTACAAGTTGTCAATCCAGGAAACATGTTAGCCAATATTATCTAAATTGTATTTTCAGGATTTGCCTTATTAAGAAATCCCAGTCTGTTATCAGAGAACCCTTGACGCTTTATCGGGTTATCGTTTTATTTCAGGAAGTATAAATTTTACGTTACTATTTAAAGTAAATGGTAGGTATGGCTTGTCATTTAAGATCATTTTTGTATTCAGTTTAAATTGAAGAATGTAAATTTATAAAGAAAACTTCTATCAACCACTTACTTAGGATGGAATGGTGCCAAGTCTGTTCATAATCTGGCAAACAAATGAACAATGAAAAAGTAGTATACAATGACTAAGATAAGACATTTCCATTCTGGGTAACCAAGTGTTTCTCTCCAGGTATATGACATCCCTCCTTCATCAGTGAAAGGCCCAGTGGGAGAGATAAAACCTCAAGGGGTATATGACATCCCCCCAACTAAAGGAGTAAGTGTGAATTTGAAGGACAACTAATACAGTGTGTGAGTGTGCATGTGTGTGCTCTTTGGGATAAAACAAAAAGGCAAAGTCTACAGGGAACTAGACTTCGTGAGAGAAAAAGGGAAGGAGGGAGGGGAATGGGAAAGTAAAGAGAGAGAAGAAAAGAGAGGAGCAGAGGGAAGGGTAAAGGGGAGGAAGAGAGAGAGGAAGAAATGGAAAAGCAATAATTAAAAATAATTCTGAAGATTTCATGTGACTTTGCCTATTCAATGGGAAAGTCAATAAGGAGAGCTAATGAAAGGGAAGATGGCTACTCTGAGATCTAACAGAGCTCATGTTTATAGAGTGTTCTACAGCCCCCACAGTCCATATACAAGAGGCAGCTTGCTGGATTCACACTAGCCCCTGGGGTGCACCTGCACTGCACACACACTTATCCCTACTGCACAGGTAAGGGAGCCACGGAACTCAGGCAGCTTCACAGTTCATGTGATGAGCAGGGACAGCAGAGGGATGACATAGGTCTTAACTAGTGTGTTAATGTGGTGTCTGTCACTCAGCATGACCAGTCCAGGAAGGACAGCCCCTCCCCCCATCCCCCACCCCCAGGATCTCAGCAGCCTCTTGAGAAGCACCTACTGTTAATGAAGGGAAGAATAGGGATGTCTCAGATGCAGGTCCATTTTGGGCTGCATTTTCCTGCATTTCCTGTTCAGTTTCTGCATGCGACCATGTGCCAACTACACAAATCAAGAGCTTTGCCCTTTGTGTACTTTCCAGGTCTATGCCATTCCACCAACTGCCTGCCGAGATGAAGCAGGCCTTCGGGAAAAGGAATACGACTTTCCTCCTCCAATGAGACAACCTGGAAGGCCAGACATGAGACCTGAGGGGGTTTATGACATCCCCCCAACCAGCACCAAGCCAATGGAGAAGGACCTTCACACTAAATGCAACTGTGATGTTTCAGGAGCCACTGAATCTGTGGCTCGAAGGCACCAGACCCTGTCCCTTCATCATTCGCCCCCACAGCTGGCTCCATCCTCAGACACTCCGAGTGATGCCTATGATGTCCCCCGTGGGGTCCAGTTTCTGGAACCACCCACAGAAAGCCATGAGAAAACACACCCCCAGGAAAGAGATGGTGTTTATGATGTCCCTCTTCATAACCCAGCAGATACTAAGGGCTCTCGGGATGTGGTCGATGGAATAAACCGACTGTCTTTCTCCAGTACAGGCAGCACCAGGAGTAATATGTCTACATCTTCCACCTCTTCAAAGGAGTCCTCCCTGTCAGCCTCCCCATCTCAGGACAAAAGGCTCTTACTGGATCCAGATACAGCCATTGAGAGGCTCCATCGGCTCCAGCAGGCCCTGGAGATGGGTGTGTGTAGCCTTATGGGACTGGTCACCACAGACTGGAGATGCTATGGATACATGGAACGACACATCAACGAGATACGCAATGCAGTAGACAAGGTAGAACTGTTTCTGAGGGAGTACCTCCATTTTGCCAAGGGTGCTGTAGCAAATGCCTCCTGCCTCCCAGAACTCATCCTCCATAACAAAATGAAGCGAGAGCTCCAAAGAGTCGAGGACTCTCATCAGATTCTAAGCCAAACCAGCCATGACTTAAATGAACGCAGCTGGTCTCTGAATATACTTGCCATCAACAAGCCCCAGAACAAGTGTGATGATCTGGACCGGTTTGTAATGGTGGCCAAGACAGTGCCCGATGATGCCAAGCAACTGACCACCACCATCAACACCAATGCTGAGGCCCTCTTCAGACCAGGCCCCGGCAGTTGGCATCAGAAAAATGGGCCTGAGAACCTCATCAACTCACCCGAGTACACACACCCTGCGTCCCAGATGCAGCTGCTGCAGCCTGGTGACTATAAGACCCAGGCCCACAACAAACAACTGACCTCTGCTCTGGGCAAGGAGCAGCCACCCGACTATGGTAGCAGCGATGGCTCAGAAAGAAGCTGGATGGATGATTATGATTATGTCCACCTACAGGTAAAGACCCCAGACTCCTAGCTCATCTGCATGCATACTCAGGAAGTCTGTAAGGTTGTTGGGCTGACTACCAAAAGGGAGAACATGATTAATGCTAGCTAGCCCAGTGGTTTTTAAATTGGAGGTGATATTGGAAAATTAAAGGTGGAAGAAAATTGAGGGTCTGAGGGTCCTGAGACTTTGGTTCTAGAGCTTACTGACAATAATTGTGGACCAGAAGTGGCACTGCGGCTCAGGTGATAGAGTGCTATCCTTGAGCACAAAGAAGCTCGGGGACAGCACCTAGGCCCTGAGTTCAAGCCCCAGGACCAGCAAAAAAAAACCAATTTGTTAAAAAAATATATATGTATATATTTATATGTATATATACATATATATATATATATATGGCTGGGAATGTGGCTTAGTAGTAGGTAGAGTGCTTGCCTAGCATGCATGAAACCCTGGGTTCAATTCCTCAGCACCACATAAACAGAAAAAGCTGGAAGTGGCACTGTGGCTCAAGTTGATAGCGTGCTAGCCTTGAACTTGAGCAAAAAGAAGCCAGGGACAGTGCTCAGGCCGAGTTCAAGCCCCAGGACTGGCAAAATAAAATTAAAAAAAATAATAATAACAGGGCACCAACTCATGTCTCCTTCTTAGGTCTTAATTTCGTTTGCAAAGCAAATGGCAAGCAGGTATGGATTTAGACCCCACTGATATGCCACAGGCAGCTGGAAACTTGCCAAAGGATAGCATGTCCTCCTGTAATCATACCAACTCTTTTTTGTATTTTATGATATGGTGCTACATAATAGTTTATTGTTTTAAAAGTCAAAATAATAAGAAAAATATTTTGCTATTAAGGTAAAACATTGAAAATTTCAATATCTAGATCACTTCTAAGATACATGATACATTCTAGAGTGTGTGTGTGTGTGTGTGTGTGTGTGTGTGTGTGTGTACCCTATCTCAGACTCACTTAGAGGACCAGTAGACTAGTTGGCTTCAAACTTCACTTGTATATGGAAAACTGTAATCACAGCTTGCTTTCAACAGTGGGAATCCTACCAATTTCTAAGTTGACCTGGATACCCACACAACAGGACACTAGCAGTTCGTCCCCAACTCCTAGCTACTTAAGAGGCTGAGATTATTTGGATCATGGCTCCCAGAGAGCCCCTGCAGAAAACAAAAATGTTTGTGAGACCCCCTCTCCACAAAGAACTAAATGGGGTGGCAGAGCCTGTTGTCCTAGCTACAGTGGCAATCTTAATGGGTGTATTACACTCAGGTCCACTCCTGGGCAGGAAGCTAAACCTCTCCAAAATAAGCACACATTAGGGCTGAAGGCATGGCTAAATGATAACAGTGACTCTTAGCAAGTTCAAACCTCAGCATGAAGGAGAAGAAGAAATATTTATATTTTGTCTTATTATCTTATTCTGCCCTTTTCATTTGATAGAGAGCCATGACTTAATTATTCTGAAAACTTTTAAATTACTAAATGCCCCTGAGTGCAAGACAGTAGGGAGTCCACTAAGCAGTAAAGCTAATAATTGGTGCTAAAGATGGGTAAGGTGGGGAGGGCAGATAGATATACGGACACCTGCCTCAATGCCCTTCCAATTCTACACATTGGGAAAGAACAATTTTGAGTGGGTGAGTCAGAGAAACTAGAAGTGAAATGTGGGCCACACATAGACCATGTACAGAGGATTATAGGTTCACATTTAACCTACTAGAAAAGAAACATAATCACTAGTGCTTCTTAAGGAAGTTCCAAGGGGATTATAGGAAAAATGTGAAAATGGCAGCCCACAGAGATCATGGCACTCACATGGAAACAGCTCTCAGGTTTCAGCCTCAATTTCCATTGTAACTGGGAGCAGTGGCTGAGAAAGAAGGCTGTCATAACTATTTGGGGTGCTCAGAGGCTAACTGGTCATGTGAGAAGTGATCGAGAGAGTGGAAAATAAGAGAGGATATATGTTGTTAATGACATGATAGGTCTATATGACTCACCATGTTGAGTTAATGTGTTCTTTATGTTGGAAATAGGGTAAGGAAGAATTTGAGCGGCAACAGAAGGAGCTATTAGAAAAAGAGAACATCATCAAACAGAGCAAGATGCAGCTGGAACATCATCAGGTAAGTTGAACTCAGAAAAAAAAATACCAACGCTGGGTGGGAAAAAATTTCCTGCTTAGTAGGCAAAGTATAACTTCAAAAGATCCTGATTTGGGTTCTGCCAGCACACTGGCATAAATAGGCTCCCAGGCATATAATAGGTACAATAGGCACAAGAACAAAGAGAAAGGTGATGGCCTCACTGATAGAGCCAGGTGTACCTTGATACATCCAAATGATATTTTTTCCCCTCAGACTCAATCTGTTTATACATAACTTATTAGGAACAATTAAGACTTTTACTCTTGAAACACAAGACTCACTCAAGCTTGCCCAAGCATATTCGTTTTCTATTGGGGTCATAGTAATGAAATTCAAGATCATAAAAATGAAGATAGAGCTCAATTTAATGGAAACCAGGACTTCATATTCTCTCTCTTGTTTTAATACTTCAAGCTCTGCTTCTCTCTATACATCTGGTTCATTCTCTGCTTTCTGACGTTTTCTCTGGTCACCCAGTCATCTGATTCCCTCTGTAACTCAATGGAACCCATAAGTGCTACTCAAGCTCTTCCTATAGAAATGTTTTCTGGCATCAAACTTAGGATCCTCTTGCATCAACCCCTTGGGTGCAAGGATTATAGGTATATGCCACTGTGCCTAGCCCCAAGCCTCTTCTATAGATGACATTTTATCTCAGCTTCTTCAGCTGGTGGTTGACTGCCTTCGATGATATAAGTCCCTCAGAGAGTATGACATACAACTTTTTTTTTTGCCAGTCCTAGAGCTTGAACTCAGGGCCTAAGCACTGTCCCTGGCTTCTTTTTGCTCAAGTCTAGCACTCTACCACTTGAGCCACAGCACCACTTCTGGCCTTTTCTATATATGTGGTGCTGAAGAATCGAACCCAGGGCTTCATGTATATGAGGCAAGCACTCTTGCCACTAGGCCATATTCCCAACCCCCTCAGAGAGTATGAGTCTCATCTCTTCCGTGTCACTTCTCTACCTGTCTTTTGGCAGCAACACAAGCCTGTGCCTTGACTGTGAGTGGTCCAGTCTAAGAATAGGAAGCTAGGGTACAATGTTTTCAAAACATACCTAGGACTTTGGGCAGACCACGCTCATTCAGGGGTGAAGTATGAGTAGGCCAGGCCATAATGGGTAATGAGTGGACAAAGACATAAAAATACACAGAAATGAGTTGAAGATTTGCAAGCCTTTAAAATGCAATGAAATGGCAGGTGATGATATGACACAGTGTGTCCTCTCCAGGAAACCTGACTTCGAAACCTTGCATTCTGGCTAGTGAGAAAATCATCCATTTCTCTCCAGCTAATGAATTTTCTGATGAGCACATTTACAAAAGGATAAGCTATATGAAATAGAATTCACTGTTTGTAAATAGTCTGGAACATGCTCCTGTGTGGGCTTATGTTTGCAGTGGTCTGTGACCAAGCAATGCAACAGGGTTTGAAGGAACTTAAGGAAACCATGGTGATTCCTGAGAAGCAAGCAACTTCCATGCAACAGTAAGCTGCTGTGCATTTCTTGGGGGAAGGGAAAGAGGCCATGAGCTTTCATTTGGTCTGAGCATGGTAAGAAGAGAGCCAACACTTTCCCCAATAAGGAACAAAATGATGGTAAATTATTTGACAACAAACTCACTGTATTTGGTTTTCAGATATTATCACTCAGTATTTAACAAGCATTTACACTGAGTCTATATTAACTCATTTAACTTTCATAAAGACATAGGTGACAAGGCTGGGGTTTAAACTCTATACAACTGGACTGAAGGCAAAGAAAAGCCAGGCACTAGGAACTCATGCCTAGAATCCTAGTTACTGAGGAGGCTGAAATGTGAGGATAATGGTTCAAAGATAGCCCAGGCACACCAATCTGAGAGGCTCTTTATCTCCAATTTACCAGCAAAAAGCAGGAAGTGAAGGTGTGGCTCAAGTAGTAGAGAGCTACTGTTGGGCAGAAAAAGTGAAGCAAAGGTGTGAGGGCCTGAGTTCAAGCCTGAGTACCGGCACACACACACACACACACACATACACACACACACACACACACACACACTTACATTCAACCCAAAAAGAAAGAAGGCAGAGGAGACCAATGGTGTCACCACAGGTGTGAGATGGAGGCTTTCTTAGGGATCCTTATCCTCAACACCCACATTGTAGTTTAGGAAGCAAAGCAACTTGACCAAGTTACCTCACAGGTACCAAGGACCTTCACCCTAAATAGGGATGAAACCCATATCCTTCAAGTCTTGCCCAAATTCATTACCATTGTAACACACAGCTTTGTGTTTCATAAAATCTACTTTCCTCTCCCTTTCAGCTGAGTCAGTTCCAGCTATTGGAACAAGAAATTACGAAGCCAGTAGAGAATGATATCTCCAAGTGGAAGCCCCCTCAGAACCTCCCCACCACAAACAGCACTGTGGGGGCCCAGGATCGGCAGTTGCTTTGCTTCTACTATGACCAGTGTGAGACTCATTTCATATCACTTCTCAATGCCATTGATGCTCTCTTCAGCTGTGTCAGTTCAGCTCAGCCTCCCCGGATCTTTGTGGCTCACAGCAAGTTTGTCATCCTCAGTGCACACAAACTGGTGTTCATTGGAGATACCTTGACAAGGCAGGTGGCTGCCCAGGATATCCGCAACAAAGTCATGAACTCCAGTAACCAGCTCTGTGAACAGCTCAAGACCATAGTAATGGCAACCAAGATGGCAGCCCTCCATTACCCCAGCACTACAGCCCTGCAGGAAATGGTGCATCAAGTAACTGACCTGTCCAGAAATGCTCAGCTCTTCAAGCGTTCCTTGCTGGAGATGGCCACATTCTGAGGGGGAAAAAAAGGACCAGGAGGGGACTGAACGAATGATTATTACGGAAAACTGGAAATACTATCTGGTTTTTGTAAATATTATCTATTTTTGTAGATTATTTTATATGAAAATGGAATATTTTAACATTTTATGCATTAGACAACTTTCAGAAAATTCAGGGAGCTAGAGAGGGAAATCATTTATTTTTCCCTGTGTGGTTCTTATGTATACATATAAGTATCTAAGACATAAGCTGTATAGATATTTGTCCATGTGTTGTGGGTTCATGTTTGTTTGTAGATGTTTGTCTGATACATTCCATTTGAAAAAAAATAACATGAATTAAAAAGCACCTTAGTAAGTACCTCCAAATGCTGCATTTTGGGGATTTTTTTAGAAAAATATACCAGCTGTTTGTAATATTGCTCTACATGCTTTCGTGATGATCTGAGCCTGGCACACCCAAATCTGGGAAACATAGTATGTTTGCCAATGTTCGCCTCCCACACAATGAGGCATGGTATGGCTTATTCATGTTTGGAAACTTCTTTCAAAACTGACTGTCTTGAACACATTCTAACAAAATGTTCCATTTATGGTTGAAAAAGTTCTTTTGGAGAGCAAGTTTCAAAAAGTCTACATTAACCCAAGTTCCAGAGTGTCAGGTGCCAGGAAGAAAGAGGGGCACAAGCACTCTACTAAGAAGCTACATCCATATTTGATTAAAATGGGGTTATTTTAACACTTGACAGCTACAGTAAAATGAAATTAGTTTCCCTGGGGCTACTGGATCTGGGTTTGTGAGTGATT
>NC_063166.1:30805290-30890290 GCF_023159225.1 Perognathus longimembris pacificus
GTTCAATTTTCACATATACACATTAAATATGACTACATTTACCCACTTTCCCCCTCTCCATTCATCTGCCTCCCTCCCCCTGACCTCACCTCCCAACAACAGATGTTTCAATCTCCTGGTATTCATTTTGTTAAACTGTAAGTTAGTTGTTCAAAGGAATTACACCATTGTACTCCTTCCCTGAATATACTGTGCCTTAGATCTAAATTCCACATATGAGAGGAAATATGCATTGTCTTTCTGATCTTGATTTACTTAACATAATTTTTTCCAGGTCCATCTACTTCCTACTAATGACATAAAATCCTTCTTTCCTGATGGATGAGTAAAATTCCACTATGTATACACATATACGTGTGATATAACAGGATATAAGATATATAATGGAATTGATTGATGGTCTGTGCATGTGTAATCAGTTGTGTGGCTTTTCATGGGACACATATTCATACATGGTTATTAGCATTTTCTGGGGTGGACTTTTGAGGCATCTGACACCAAAAAAAAAAAAAATCACCACTCAGATTTCTTCACAGGGTCAAGTTCCTGAGAAGTAATCCAGGATATCATTGTCACCTTGACCCACATATCAGAAGTGTCATCTTCGTCAAAGCTAGTGGGATATTAATAATACATCGTTCAGATACTTGAATTCTAGAAGTAGTGACTTTTAATGTCAACAAAAAGCAATGGAAGCTAGTAGGTTTATTTAGCTTTTCCTTTGTGTGTATGCTTTCAGAACAACTTCAAATTAGTAAGACTACGTTATGAGGAGATTAGAAAAGATGCCAGAAGAAACTGGCAGAAAGAGTGATGGGTCAGAGTGCCAGTGTTTAACAGTTAATGCATAGGTAGAGCACATTAAAGACATGAACTAATTTGGAGAAAGCTGAATAGTGGTTGATATCCAACCCAGCCATAGCTCCTTGCTAGGTATGAGTACAAGACACTCTCTCCTCTGTCTGGGTGTGTGTGACTGCTGTGATCCTGCGCAATGACACATCCATGGCACAAGTCCCAGGGGAATTCACATCATCTATGCAACACCTTCTTCGTACCACAGAAAAAGCCACTGGCCAAGTTTCTCATTTACTTTCCTGACCTACTAATTTTAATTGAGTGCACTCACATACGTGATTAATGTCCACAGTATAAGCTGAGGGCCAAAAACCCAGCTTGCAGTATGTCTTGGAAAAATAGGTTGCATGTGTTAATCCTGTCCCAGAGACGGGTGGAAAATGTATTTCATTAAGCAACAGAATAAGCTCCATCTACAAATAGCATCAGGCAGGAAAAAAAGTCATTCTTTTCAGGTTCTACCAGCAAAGGAGATCTTTTTAGGTTTATTTTTTCTCAACTTAGGGACTTCTTAGTCAGATAAAGGATCCAAAAAAGTCTAGTTGTAATTGATTATCAGGTATATTGACTAAATTGTCTGCCATGGGAAAGTTGCCATAGAACAGTTCACAAGATTTCTCCACTGTAGATCTCTGCCATGTTTGAGATGGGCTGGCAAAGCCACAGTCAGTCTATCTGCGTGGTTGAAACATCTGTACCCACTACAAGTGGTGGAGGTATGAACCTATGAACCACTGAACAGCTCTAGGCCAGCGTGATGCTAGTCGTGCTTAAGAGCTAAGACTTGAATTTTTCACTTATCTACTTGTGGTATTTATCTACTTTACCAAAGATACATTTCCCCCCATACTTTTGTTATTTTGGTAGTTAAATGAGTCAACTTTCATCTTGCTTTGTATTTGCAAAGCCAAGACAGGCAACCTGACATCTGAATAGGCTGACCTTTTGGAGCTGAAGGCTGTGAAACTATAAATATGGCTGTGTGCTGATTACTTGAAACTACACATGGATTCAGCCTTACCTTACTAAGATTGAGATATTATCAGATGTAACTAATACATGCTCTTAAATGGGCTTATGTACTGGTAGGAAAGAAAGTCATTAGTCAGGAAATGAACTCTCAAATGTTCTGTTTCTCTAAATTCAATGTCAGAAGATCTGACATCTGGCTTCTGGTGCATGGCTTTCATGCAGGAAAGCAAGATCTAAAACGCTTCCAATCTCTTCCAGCTCATTTCTAATGAAACACATCAGCTGCAATTGGCCAGCTATCTTAGGAACTCCAGAGGAAAAGAGATACAGGATCCACAGGTGATGCTTCCATTGGAGGAAAACACCGAAATAAATATACCTAGCAGCTCATAACTGTTCTATTTGCATTCTCAGAGCTTGAACATGCACAGGATGCAGTTTTAACCATTTCTTGAGTGGCTACAATGTGCCATGTGCTGGCAGATACAATAGCTGTCTTTATGGTATAGAATATCATGAAATAGATGCTTCTTGTCAGGCAATGAGCCATGTGCTAAATCCATGAGGAGCTGGCTGTAAACTCAGACAGACAGAAGTACTGATTTCCTTACACTGTGTTTGATATTATAAAGGAAATCTATAGTAGATAATCAGAATGAAAACTAGGGAGACTTTTCCTTTTTTGCAGGCCTGATAAGGTTGATGAAAGGTCACTTAAGTTGAAACTCAGAGGAGAGAGGTAAATAGGATAGCCACCTCGAAGCAAGCAGACAAGGGGAGAATGGAACAAGATGAGGTAGAATGACTTATGATGACGCAGGCAAGTCACACAAGGTCTTTGAGACATAGCAAGGAATTTGAGCATTGGGTGAAAGCAGAATCTTGACTTGTTTCTGCAAGATCATCTTGGTTACCCAGCTGAGACCCTCGCAAAGTTGATGAGATGTATAGGGGCCATCTGTTAGTTGAAGTGATAGAAGTGAACAGTTGCGACAAGATTTTTTCAGCTGGTGATGGATAAACTGAAAGTGGCATGGTGGGAGGTGACAGCCACCAGGGAGAAAATGGCTCCTGGAGTTCAGGAAGGAGTAGGTGAGATTGTTATTGTGGGCTGACTTTGGATTGCAGCTTCTAAAAATCTCATTGAAATTCAATCCCCATTGTGAGATGTTAAGAATGAGGAAAGTGAATGTCAGCATGTTGTTTATAGATAAGAGACCTTTGGAGGTGGTTTTGAAAGACTGTCAAGGTGAAGCCCACCATTACTGAATCCTGGTGGTTTCTTAAGAAGGATATTCTTTCTCTCTCTCTCTCTCTCTCTCTCTCTCTCTCTCTCTCTCTCTTCTCTCTCTCTCTGTCTTTTCCCCTGTGATGCCTTTCCCTGACTTGAGACTCTAAGAGCAAGAAGCTTGTAGCCCCATGACCTTAGAGCAATTCTTGAGCAAAAATAAATCTCTTTTTTTTATAACTGGCTCAGTCTGTAGTCTTGTGTTATTAGTAACAGAAAATATATTAAGCAATGGTGACACATTCAGAAAGATAGGGTTGCTAAAAGAGATGATCATGATCAAAGAGATGATTGTGAATTCCATTTTGTACATGAAAGTAGAGCCACCAAATAGAGCGCTGGATTTAAGAATCTGGGCTGAAGACATATTGAGGAGTCATTAGAGGGGAGGTGATCACTGAGTCTAACAGACACTCAGGAAGAGAAGAGTGGGAAGACTATGAGTCCACAAGTGGAATCCAAGAATGCCACAGTTTAGAGGCCAGATAGAGGATGAAGTGCTATAATGGGGCTAATAAGGGTCAGGCAATAGAGGAACAGGGAGATACACAATGGTCAAGAAAGAAGGGAAGCATGTTATTGGAGTGAGATGGCCCAAGGTGTCAAAGGTTGCTTCAGCTTCAGGTCAGAGGGACACAAGAATCTCCAGGGTGGTTTCCATGTGCATGGATCACTGAGAAGCTTAAGGAGGACTACTTTGTGAGGGAGAAGCAAACATCATAAGCAAGTTTTAAATTTTTACTATGGAGTTGAGCATGGTGGGATGCATCTGTAATCAAGCAATTTTTACTAAAGAACAAAAACAAACGAAAAACCAAAGTAGATAAATAACTGGGCACCAGCAGCTCCCTGGTAGCTTGTAATTCTAGATACTCAAGAGGCTTAAATCAGGGTTTAAAACCAGCTTGGGCAGAAAAGTTTCTGAGACTCTTATCTCCAATTAAGCACCAAACAACCAGAAGTGGAGCTGTGGTTCAAGTGGCAGAGCACTAAACTTGAGACATAAAATTATTTGTGCATATGATGAAAAGTCACCTTTCACACTCCTGTTCTTTTTCCAAAATCTCACCCCTACACACACACACACACACACACACACACACACACACACACACACACAGATGTCACTTATTTTACAGTTTTCTTCTGTTTGTTGTTTTTAAATATATAATTGAGTACTTGATAACTGGAGGCTCCACATTTGAAGATCCAAACAGATGAGAAAAAAAACATACATTTGTACTGAATATCCACAGACTTGTAGGGTTCAGTATATAGTTAAAATGATAGCAGGCTTTTCTAGCAAGCACAAGGCCCTAAGTTCAAACCCTAGGAATGCCAAATGTACTTTTGTTTCTCTTTATACTGGATAAATCTTTCACCGTTTAGCAAACATCATCTTCTTTTGTTATAATTCCCTAAACAACACAGTATAATGGCAATTTTCATAGTGTATGAGTATAAAGTATCCCTAAAAGGCTCATGCATTGAAGATTTGGTCTCTAGTGGGTAGACCCAACTATTCAGGAATGATTGGAAGAGACTTTTTAAATGATAATCTCTTATTTTATATACTTTTAATTTTTGGTAGTTTCAGAAACCTACAGTCAACCCGAGTTAAAGAAAATGAAAACTTTATAAAAGTAAAAAAGCCATGTTTCCAAATCATTTTCATTATAGACTTTGGTTATGATTCTTCTTTCTTAATAATAGCTATTGCTTATTGTTGTTTTTATTGTTATTATAATGGTGATGTACAGAGGATTTACAGTTACATAAGTCAGGTGAAGAGTACATTTCTGTTTTGGACAATGTTACACCTTCCCTCGCTCTTTTCCAGTTTTTCCCTCTTATCCTCATCCACAAGTTGTATAGTTCATTTTCAACATAGTATCCAGTGAGTACCACTGCTGCATTTACCATAGGAGTGCGTATATAGGAAAAGCATGCTACCTATAGGGATGGGTTCTACTCAAAGTATCAGCATCTCCTGGGGCTAGGGTATATTCGAACACACTGCCCCAAGATAAGGAGGGACCAGTGCATTCATTATGTCCTCATAAGAAAATGTGAAATGGCAGTGATGACTGGTTCACACAGAGCACAAAAATGTTAACTACATATGACAAGTGGGCATATACATCCCTAAGGTGGTAACATTGAATCCATTGAGATTCAGTATCCTAGTTTGAACCAGACATGTCACAAGCTGCCATAGTTGAAAGTTGGATATTTTCTATAAGTGAGAAAACTGATAGAGAGAAAATCCAACACAGGAATCAGTACCAGTCTGTAGTTTGTAAAAGACTCTAGGTATTGTCTATCTAGTATAAGTGATTTGTGTCACCTATTCCTGAAGATCGTAAGGTACTGAACAAGTAAAATAGGGCTATGATTTTAGGATTTGCTAGGCTTCTCAGGGCTATTCTAGGCAGATTTTTTAACTAAAATTTTACTGTTTCAATTTTCTGTCTACAGGGTAAAACAAATAAACAAACATGCCATCACACACCTCAGCAGGAATAATGAACCTCTCAGCTATCACCCCCTCCCCTGAAAAAGCAATTTAATGCACCACTGGAGGCTGCCTATTAATTGGATTAGAAATAAAGTAGCCTGTGAGGGTTGGTCAGGGAAAATGTAGCTTCTATGTGCATATATGTGTATGTGTATATAAATATAAATATTTATATTTATGCATACACATACATTCACACACACACACACACACACATATATATATATACTATTTTCCCACAAAGTAAACAAGAAACACTGGTACATCATTTTCTAATTACAGAGCTGTTTCATAAACTGTAAATGCTAGCTTGGGAGAGGTAAATCATAGCAATTTAATTAATAAAACAGTTTAGACACTTAAACCCATACGTTCACCCCTAGGGGCACCACATCAATAATAGAAGCTTGCAGGCATATTTTAGAAATTGTATGCAATCATTTGCAGATCTTGTAGTCAATAATTGCTGCAAAGTGCATTAACTCTTTTCTTTCCAGACCTCAGGAGAGAATTTTCATTTATTATACATTCTTTTATTTTCACTTTTAGATGGTCTTTTAAGGTGACAAGGAAAGAATAAGCCCATGTGTTTTTTCCTGGGCTTAGTGGAACTGGATGAGGCTAAGAGAGACCCATCCTATCAAACAGTAAGATACAGGAAATATGAATTCTGGAAGGCAGACAAAGAATTCTCCCCTTATCCTTTCCTTAAGGGGGAATCATAGAAGACCATGGGTATCAGAGAATAGAAATTTAGCACTTACATTTATGTAATCTTAGATCTTCTGTCTCTTTTGACCTTTTAAAATTATGTCTTTAGAGTCATCATACTTTGCTGATAAAAAGTGCAAAGTATCACAGCCACTTTGGAAAATAGTTTAGCAGTTTATTTTAAAAGTTTAATTGTAACATTGTGCCTGTTGGCCAATCTGCTCCCTTCTCCCCTCAAGAGTAATACATTCAGCCAGGCACTGGTGGCTCACACCTGTTATCTTAGCTACTCAGGAGGCTGAAATCCGAAGATCATGGTTTGAAGCCAGCCAGGCAGATAAGGCTGTGAGGCTCTTATCTCCATTAACCACCAAGATGCCAGAAATGGAGGTGTGGCTCATGTTAAAGTGCCAGCCTTTAGCAGAAAAGCTCAGGGACAGTTAGTCATTAACAACATCCCCCTTCACTCTACTACAATGTCTCTTTAGAGTAGGTAGAAGTGAACATTGTTCTATAAATGGCCAGGTAGGCTGTAAAGGTTTCAGGCTTTCACACCATGAGGGATTTCCATCCACTATTCCAGCAGCTACTCTCAGATCAGGACTAAACACTTTACAATGAAAAGGACAAAGGCCATTTTAGGCTTCTGTTCCATACACAGACAGGAAAGAGCTATGGTTCACCCACTTATTTTAAAGTCACCCATAATCTCTTCATTGATATATATATATATATATATATATATATAGTCTCTTTTGAATGATTCCTACACCTTGGCATTTTGTAGTCCTTGTTACCAACGATGACCCTTTCCATCTTAGGCCCAACTTTCCTGTTTTTAAATCAACCTGGTTATACATCCTCTTTCTCCTAGCCCTTTTCTGTCTCATTTACCAGTTCCTCTGTGTGTGTGTGTGTGTGTTCGTGTGTGTGTGTGTGTGTGTGTGTGTGTGTTTTATGTCCGCAGCTATTTCTACTATGGATCTACTACCAATCAAGCTAGAGATATTTTTTAAGGCAAGTTGTAGCTCACAACTGGGTCCTGGCAATGCTGGACTGCTCCATAGATAAACTGTGCTCAAGCAGTACCATTCCAGCTAAGTGGGAAGTGTAGTGTGGCCTCCCTCTACAGCACATGCCGCACCTATGGTTGCCTGGCCCCAGAGCTCACTGCTCTGCCTAATTGAAACCCAAGGCCATGGCAACACAGCCATAATCGGTGAGAACAGCAGTCCCATTTCATGTTTCCCTGGTACCCCATGCAGCCAGATTTTATATTCTTTTTTTAACGTTTTTATTATAAAACTGATGTACAGAGAGGTTACAGTTTCATACGTTAGGCATTGGATACATTTCTTGTACTGTTTGTTACCTTGTCCCTCATACCCCCCTCCCCTCTCCCCCTTACCCTTTCCCCCCCTGAGGTACAGATTTTATATTCTTATCAAGGTCAGTTGAATGAACAAAATTTATTTTCCTAATGTGGAAAACTGACATAAAACATGTACTGAGAATTGTTGTCAGTTGCTCACTATATTCAAATCTCTGTTCACATGCCATCTCTGCCTCCATCAGAGAAGATGGAGACAGCTGTGCAGAGAAACTGCTCTTCCATCTGGGAACTGAGCCTAGGAAAGACCTTTTGCCTGGTTTGGAAACGACTAAGCATTCTAATGAAGTTGACTTGATTTACATTTTAACAATACCACAAAAATGTACTACATGGCACTTTTCCAATAACTACTTCAACATCATTCATTTTGACACCTCCCATTATTATAAAAAGCAAGAAGGAACAAAGCAGCATTCTGTAATAAGGTGTCTAGAGTGGGGAGCTGGGTTCCATTGTATTTTCAAATCAGCTAACTGCAAGCACAGGCTCAGATGGTGTCCAGGTTCTCCTGCCTGAAATTCCATGATGGATCCCTCTCCATCTGCAGGAGCTATATCTTGCTCTCTGGCTTGCCCACCTGCCCTCCAGGATAGCTATGCAATAACTAATGCTTAACTCTGACCCACTCTGGGAATCATAACTTGCCCTGCTTCATCATTGCCTTGTAACAGTTCATCCATCTTGTAGGAGAAGTATCTTCTTCTAATGAAATGGCCTGATCAAAGCTTCTTGCTTCTGGTCTCTGTCTTCTGGATAGAAAATGGAAAACCCAGTTCTACTTTGCTATTGATAATATTTAGATAAGTGTAAATGTGACCCTTGAAGGATTTGGTCAAAAATTTTTGGGGTCCCTAAAGGAACAGCCTTTTTTTTTAGGTACCAAATTTCTTCATTTGAAGGAATGGTACAAATTAAAAGAACTTAGGATGCTCTGGTACAACTTATAGAAAAGGTAATGGTAACCCCAGCATGCATGCACTGCCTCGGTGAGGGGCAGTAGCTGTGGCTTTGGGGGATCGGCCTGAGGCTTAGCTGTCATTGTTACTGTCTCCCAGAGTGTGCTTGTCAAAGAGATACTCCACCATGCCAGATTCAGGGGCTCCCATCTTGCACAAGTTGGTGACGTGGTCGCCTAATTCCTTGATGGATTTCACCTGCTCGTTCAGGTAATGAGTCTCAATGAAGTCACACAAATGGGGGTCATTTTTGTCAGTGGCCAGTTTGTGTAGTTCCAGTAGTGACTGATTCACACTTTTTTCCAAGTGCAGTGCACACTCCATTGCATTCAGCCCGTTTTCCCAGTCATCATGGTCTGGTTTCTTGATATCCTGCAGGAAGATGTGGCCACCTCGCTGGTTCTGCAGCTTCATCAGTTTCTCTGCATGTTCCCTTTCCTCATGAGATTGGTGAAGAAAATATTTGGCAAAAGGAACAGCCTTTTGACATCAATGGCAATGGTGTTCAATTGTGCTGAGAACTAGATGACCCTATGTTTTCCTTCTCTCCTCCTTCTAGTCCTAGATGGAGAAACAGAGGGTGGAATTCAGATTTGTTATGTCTTCAAGTATATCTATGCTCATATTTCTATGATTTAAAATACCCAAAGCCAAACTCAACTCCCAGTGCACACCACAAATGCCTGATGCTAGAAGCCACAAGTTATCCCACTGATGGCTAAGAATTGAATCTACTCTCCCTTTGATTCATCCTTTGCCTGCACATAGCTGGAAAGGTAATGTCTGTGGACGGACTCCTTGTTTACTAGCTGGAACATCGTATCAGCATTAGAAGGGACTGTGGGTAGGTAACCTGGCTAATCCCCTTGAAGGACCACAACCTCTACATTATTATCAGAAAGAGGTTGTTCAGCTTATTTGTTAGTACAACCCAAACAAATAATATTTTTCTTTCAATTGTATTTCTTCTAAAAAATATATAACCATATCACAAAATTCAATGTGTTATAAAATAAGCATCAGAGCCAAGGCAAACTTAAGATTCTTATGTTACAACTTCACCATGTATACAGATGACTTTTGGCAAAGGTACATAGTTTTCACCTTTAAAAAATAAAAATTCCATCATTTGCTTATTTTATTCATATTTTGACAGGTTTTAAATTAATATGTAATATGTTCCAGGGACAGTCTTTGATTCAGAGAGCACAGGAGTAAGTACATAAAATCTTTACTCTGTGGAGCTACTATTCTATTGAGGGAGGAGGATTCTGAAACCAAATATGAAATTGAGTTACATAGTATGTTAGGTTTAGATATAGATATAGATAGATAGATAGATAGATATTCCCTCTATTTCTATCCCTGTTGTTCTCTCTGTCTCTGTCTCTGCTCTGTTTTGATGTTTATCTGTGTGGGTGTATACACACATATAAAGAAATAAAATGAGCATGGAAATATGGGAAAAAGGAATAAAGAGCAGTAAATTAATACTTATGCAAGTGAAGCCACTGGGATCTGGAAGAAGATCACAAGCAAAGGTCCTAATATTAACACTGTTTGGCATGATCCAACAATGGTTTCTAATGTGGCAGGGGCAGACAGAGTATGGGTGGAAATAGGAGATGAAATTGGGGCGGTAGGTTTGATTCTGCCTTAAACATCATAGATGAGAAGCAGGGAAATGACATAACCTGGCATATTTCAACAGTGTCTCAACTTGCTGTTCAAAGGGCAGGTTGTAATAGGACAATGGAGAAATTAGAAAACCAGTAAAGAAGATATCACAAAAATCTAGGTGGCTAATATTTTATTATTAACAATGAAGGTAGTTGGTTTCTGAGCAGTTCTGGTGTGTGCTTGGTCTTGGGCTTGAACTCAGGGTCTGGATGCTCTTACTAAGCTTTCTTGCCCAAGACTAGTACTCTATCACTTAAGTCACAGCTTTATTTATGGCTTTTTTGGTTTGTTTGTTTGTTTAGTTGAAGAGTCTCACAAACTTTCCTGCCCAAGATGACTTCAAATCACAATCCTCAGATCTCAGCCTCCTGAGTAGCTAGGTGATAGGTATGAGCCACATGCTTCCAGCTGACATATTTTGATAGCAGAGACACATGACTTTGCTGATGGCTTATTACCCGCATTAAAAAAGGAATATTATCTGGGTGCCAGTGGCTCACATCTATAATCCTAGCTACTCAGGAGGCTTAGATCTGAGGTTCGAGGTTCAAAGCCAGCCAGTGCAGAAAAGTCCAGGAGACTCTTATCTCCAATGAGCCACCAGAAAATAGGAAGTAGTGCTGCAGATGGGCTCAAGTGGTAGAGCATTAGCCTTGAGCTGAAGAGCTCAGGGACAGTGCCTAAGCCCAGAGTTCAAGCCCCATGACAAACCAAAAAAAAAGAAAAAGGAATATTATTGGTTTACATGAGAGTATATTAGACATCTATTGCTTCATGATAATTTAGCCCAAAATGGAAAGGAAAAAGAAATGAGCCCACTTGATGTAGTATGATTTTTTCCAAGTCGTTCCATTTCCTTATGAACAGGGCAATGTTATTCTTTCTGATAGAACCAGAGAATTCCATTGTGTATATATACACCACAATTTCTTGATCCGTTCATGTACTGAGAGGCATCTGGGTAAGTGCAGTGAGCCAGATCCAAAGAAACACAGATTCTATGTTTTCCCTCAGTGGTAATAATTAGTATATGTCTAGGATAGTCCTAGAAGAGGATCACAATAGTTCAATAGCTATGTACATATGACCATATAAGATGATACTAAGTGAAATGAACTCCAAGATATGGAAATAAGTGGTTTATCATTGTTGTTGTTAGTTTTAACATACTGTGTAAAAGTGTTCCTTTTTTCTTTTGTTTATCTTCCCTATGGTTTATCCCCTGTTATCACTGTATTTTATTTTGGTACCGGGTGTATTTTATATATGTTTGTCTGAATTAGGGAAGAGAAGGGGAACATCAAAATGGTGAGATAATGGGTAAAAGTCAATCTAATACAACAGTAATACTTACAAGATAATATGTTGGAACTTAACTGTACAACTAGGAGGGGAGATTGGAGAGGAGAGAATGTGGGAGAAAAATGAGGGAGGAGGTAACAAGTTTGACAAGAAATGTACTCACTACCTTATGTATATAACTGTAACCCCTCTGTACATCACCTTGACAATAAAATAATAAAAGAAATGAGCACTTAGCTCATTATTTCTATGGTGCAGGAATTTGAGAGTACCTTAGCAGGGTTGCTTTGGCTCAGGATCTCTCCTAAGACTGCAATCGCAGTGTCACCAGGAGTAGAGATGGTCTCAGGGGTTCACTGAGGTTGTATGATACGCCTCTGCAGTGGTTCACTCACATGGTTGTGGGCGGGAAAGCACGGATAGTCAGGCTGCTCCCCTACAAAGCTACTCATGATGCTGGCTAGCACCTTTGTGAGAACAATCTTAGCTGAGCATTAAAAGGGAAAGCTGACTACATTAAATTTAAAAGGAGAATGGGAATAAGAAAGATAATTACAATCATGATTAAAACTATTTGCAATAGGTTCCTTCCAATTCTCTAATTCTCTCCTTACTGAGATTTCTTTTTAAAGATACTGATGATCTAAGGGCAAGCTCCAGTGGATTCTGCAAGGTTCATATGCCTTGACCTTTTTTTTTTCTTTTGCAGCCCTTGACAACACAGATGTTTTTGTTTTCTCCATCTTATTCATCAGTTTGGGTATGTAAGTGTATGTGTGTTATGTGTGCCAGTTTTGCCTCACTGTCACAAAATATGTGAGATCAACAATTTATGAGGAGAAAAGGTTGATTTGGGCTCACAGGTGCTGAGATTTCAGTTTAGAGATGCTTGTCCCTGTGTTTTGGGCTTGTGGAGACACCATAATAGGACATCATGTAGGAACATCTGGCTGAGGAGATGGCTCACCTCACAGCAGCCAGAGCCATATTCCCTGCCAGAACACAATGACCTAATGTCCTTCCATTAGGCTCCACCTCTTAAAGGGCCCACACTTGTCAATTGTGGAATTGGCTGGCAACCATGACTTTAACAATGGGCCTTTGGGGATCATTTAATATTCAAACCATAGCATGGGGGGGGGCTGTCTTTTCTGTGGAACTGGGTCATAAGTGTACTTTCTATCAAGCTCAATAGCTACTTCTTGCTTGCTTGCTTGCTTGCTTTTGTGTGTGTGTCTGTGTGTGTGCTAGTACTGGGACTTGAATGCAGGGCATGGGTACTGTCCCTTAGCTTTTTACTCAAGGCTGACACTCTACCACTTCAACCACAGCTCCACTTCCAACTTTTTGGCGATTCATTGAAGATAAAAATTCTCGGAGACTTTTTTGCCCCCACTGCCTCTGAACTATGATTCTCAGTCCTCAGCTTCCTGAGTAGCTAGGATTACTAGTGTGATCCACCAGCACCTGACTCTACTTGTTTTCTTGACTAAGCCACAAATACCACTGGAACCTGACTATTAATTTTTTGAGGAATTTAGTTACAGTTGGAAGCAGATAATTAGGATAGTAGCTGGAGGGAAAAGTGGGCCAAGGCAAAGTGTCTTTCAGATGGAATAAATATGGAAGGCTTGATTAGTGACACAGCAGAGAGAACTATTGTATCAAAGAAAACAATGGTACAAGGGACAGAGAAGGGAGCATCAACTGTCATGGTGAGTATATTATATTAGACATTACTGGACTTTATTGGTTATGTTCTATATATGTGAAATATTTTAGATACCTTATCCCGCTTTATTCTGCCTGCATCCCTACACAGTCAAAGCCTGGTATAGCCATGTTGTTGGTGATGACTGTATGGATAACAGTTTAAATAATATGCCCAAGGTCTTTGGGTAGTGAAGAGTAGAGCTGTTCTCAAATTTTCCTGAACACATATACTCTACATAGTGTTGACACAGACTTGGAGTCGATGAGTTGCTTTATCTTCCTTCCTGAGTAGTTACTGAGTATGTTTGATATACAGTATTACATTATATTTAGTATATTGACTAACTGCTATTAACTGCTCATGTGTCTGCTAAATAACATTATATGCAAATAAACATCCTTGAGCTCTTTTTGCTCAAGGTTGGTGCTCTACAACTATGAGCCACAGCTCCACTTCCAGTTTTGTTTTGTTTTGTTTTTTGTTGTTGTTTTGTTTTTTGGCCAGTCCTGGGCCTTGGACTCAGGGCCTGAGCACTGTCCCTGGCTTCTTCCCGCTCAAGGCTAGCACTCTGCCACTTGAGCCACAGCGCCGCTTCTGGACGTTTTTTCTGTATATGTGGTGCTGGGGAATCGAACCTAGGGCCTCGTGTATCCGAGGCAGGCACTCTTGCCACTAGGCTATATCCCCAGCCCCACTTCCAGTTTTTGAGTGGTTAATTGAAAATAAGAGTTTCATGGGGACTTCTCTTCCCAAACTGACTTCAACCCATAATCCTCAGATCTCAGCCTCCTGAGAAACTTGAATTACAGCCATAACCCACAGGCACCCAGCGAGCATTTACTTTTTAAAGAATATATTCACCTAATTTTAATCCAGCCAATGAAGATACCCTGATACTAAAATTTCCTCTAAAACATACCTTTCTTTCATAAAACTAAAATAATGGAGGAAGCTATCACTTAATTTTGGCAATGGCAATTTAATTTCTTAATGTAGTTTTAAAAATATTTAACATGTGTGCATCTTCATTTTTAAGGGGAACTTTTGTGTGTGTGTGTGTGTGCGCGCGCGCGCGCGTGTGTGTGTGTGTGTGTGTGTGTGTGATACTTGGGCTTGAACTCAGGATCCAAGCACTGTTCTGTAGTTCTTTCACTCTTTCAGTCTTTATCATGTTCTTTATCACATGAGCTACAGCATTACTTCTGGCTGTTTGGTGCTTAATTGGAAATAAGAGTCTCAGGGATTTTCTTGCCCAGGCTGGCTTTGAACCATTATCATCAGATTTCAGTGTCCTGAGTTGCCAGAATTATAGGCATGGGCCACCTGGGCCCATCTAGTTAAGCATGTTTAGGACAGAACCAGGTCAGGAATCAACACCTGGATCTATCTAATAGTAAGGACCAGTCTCTTGAAACTTCTCTTTGGTCTTGGCCCAAATCTAGCTGTGTTGGAAACTTTGAACCAAATTAAATGCAACACTTTTAAGTTATATATGCACGTTGGCACGTTTCCTTTATTAAAAAAAAAGTGTCCACAATTATCCATTTCTTTTTAACTATGGTTTTATAAGGTAATGGTACATTTGACTGCATTTAATTCTTTTTCTAATTTTTACTTAGGCTTGTAAGTTCATTTCAAAGAATTGTAGAGATATATGTGAAGCTGTTCAATAAAGCTAATTTTTAATGATATTTGAGAGATTTTTTTCCCCTTTGGTTCCCCAGTCGATGTCAGTACTCCTCAATGAGGAAGGAAAAATCAATTCAATTATCAAAGCACGGTTAATTGCTTTCAAGATTAGGGTGATTGAAAGAGCAGCAAAGTATTTTTTCTGAACTCAGCAGTTTTGGCTAAGGATATTCTCCTATGCACAGCTGAAAGAGAAGTTTAAAATCTACCCATTCATTTATTTCATCCTGCCCCACTCTTCCGGTGCTGGTCATTACCAAACTAATGTCAGGAGCAGAAGCTCTGGTACTGAGAAGCCACAGCACTAGGTGTTTCATCATCTGTTTTATCTCCTCAAAGGACAGATATTTTCAGGCCTGAAGTCTTGCTACTCCATCTATGTGCATATTGAGCAAAAGCATTTCTTGAACATGCATAGACTAGGAAGCTCTTTGACACTAGGGATTCTCCCACTTCTTGTAGTTGCTGATGGCTTAAAGCCTTGCAGTAGAGTCACGTGGCTTTAGATCTATTTTTGTAGCTTCTACCATGTTGAAAGAATGTTCTAGAAGCTTTTTTTCAATGAAGATGTATAAGATCAAGCTTGTAGGGGGATTACAACCTAAAAAGAAAGGGAGAGAGAAGCACAAGTCACCTGATTTCCAAAGATAGGCCTCCCCCCATCCACCCAAGGAAGGCTACACTGGAAAGTTCTCTGGAAAAAGCTGGTACCTGCTCTGAGGAGAGAAGGAAGACAGGAAGAGAACGAGGAGAGAGAACCCCTTTCCCAGGTGGAGCCAGCCATGTGTGAGAGAAGAAGGACAAAACCCAATGTGATATACACAGGAAATTCCCGAAGTGTGGTATTATCAGGGCTAAGAAGGAAGGTAACAGCAGGCTCCACAGCCGGTCATCCTGCAGCAGGTCATCTTGCAGGCTGTTGAAAATCACATGAAGATTTACATGGAAAAGTTACATGGCAAATGGTTTTAACATATGTATTAACTGTGTGTGTGTGTGTGTGTGTGTGTGTGTGTGTGTGTGTCCGTGGGCACATGCACGCACAAGCTCATGTGTGCTTATGCATGTGTGCTCATACTTAGGACCTGGGTCTGTCCCTTAGCTTTTTTACGCAAGGCTAACTCTACCACTTGAACCATAGCTCCATTTTCAATGGTTAATTTGAGATAAGAGTCTCATAGTAGATTGCCCTGTCTGGGCTGACTTCGAACCATGATCCTAAGATCTCAGCCTCCTGAGTAGCTAGGATTATAGGCATGAGCCACCAACACCCAGATCTCTCTCTCCCCGCCCCTCCCCCGTCTCTCCTCCCCTCTCCCTCCCTCTATCTCCCTCTCTCTCTCACTCTCTCTCTCTCCCCCTCTCTCTCACTCTCTCTCCCTTTTTGCTTGTCCTGAAGCTTGAACTCTGGGCCTAGGCAGTGTCCTTGAGCTTCTTTTGCTCAAAGCTAGTGCTCTACCACTTGGCAAAAGCACCACTTCCACTTGTTCTGAGTAGTTTAATGGAGATAAGAGTGTCATGGATTTTCCTGCCTGGACTGGCTTCATATTATGATCCTCAGATCTCAGCCTCCTGAGTAGCTAGGATTACAGGCATGAGCCACCAGCACCCAGCCCTGATAGTTGTCTTTTTAGTACTAAAAATACATACATGACAGTGAATTTGAAAAAAAACTACAAAAAGTTCACAAGCCACAACTTCCGTCCTATCTGGAATGCATCTGTCATTCTTAGCAGTACAAGGAAGCAAAAATAGGAGGAACATGGTCCTGTCCAGCCTAGGCAAAGAGAAAAAAAAACTTTAAGAAGAGGGAAAAAAGTACAAAAAAAAATTGGTGAGTGCCTAAAGTAGGAGGGTATTAGCCTAGCAAGCATGAGGTCTTTGAATTTCTACTACTACACTCCTCCAAACCAGAGTAGGAGTAATCATGTAAATCATAAAACTTTTGGACCAGAAGGAGATTTAATTAAAATTCCTTGAATTTGGAATATATTTTAGTCCATTGTATCTGCCAGAAGCAACTATGTTGGAAAATATCAGCTGAAAAGAGGAAATCAGGGGGTGCTAAGTCATAGGAGCAATGTGAGTCCTTCCTAGCAAGACATCCAGGCTGAGCCCCTCAGTGGTGGAGTCACACATGGAAACAGGAATGAACAGAACAGATAATGCTGGTAACACATTAGGAGAGACCTTGTCCAGCCTGGCTTCACCACACCTTTCCAGCCTCACGAATGCTCTGCTTTGCTCATTATTATGCTTCTCTGAAATATTGGAGAACACCAACAGTTAGGAATCCAATAAAAAAAATAATAATGCCATGTTTAGGACTGAGTTTTGCTCACTAGTGTGGGCTTTTGGGCCATTCAGACTATGTAATTAGCAAATATTTTACATATAATATACAAAGTAGCTACATATTTAATGTCAGTAAAGAGTTGATGGATGGGGTAGAGGCTCTCAAAATTTTGCAGTAAGAGTTACTTCTTGGCCATTATCAAGAAATCTAATAAGAACACATGCTGGTGGGGATGTGGGCAAAAGGGAACTCTACTACACTGTTGGTGGGAGTGTAAACTCGTTCAATCACTCTGGAAAGCTGTATGGAGGTTCCTCAAAAGAGTAAACACAGAGCTCCCCTATGACCCAGCAATACCACTCCTGGGCATTTATCCAAATGACCACAAATAAGGCCACACTGAAGCTACCAGCACAACTATGTTCACTGCAGCATTATTTATCATAGCTAAGATATTAAGTCAACTCAGATGCCCCTCAGTAGATGAATGGATCAAGAAGATGTGGTATATAATATACACAGTGGAATTCCATGCCTCCACCAGAAAGAATGGCATTGCCCCATTCATAAGGAAATGGAAAGGCTTGTAAAAATTATAAGTGAAATAAGCCAGACCCAAAGAAAAGTAGGTTACATGGTTTTCCTCATTTGTAATAGATAGAATATGTCTATGATATTCTTAGTAGGGGATCACAGATAGCCCAATCGCTAAGTGTATAGGACTATATATAATGAAGCATATAAAAATGAACACCAAATGGGCTGGGAATATGGCCTAGTGGCAAGAGCGCTTGCCTCCTACACATGAAGCTCTCAGTTCGATTCCCCAGCACCACATATATGGAAAACGGCCAGAAGGGGCGCTGTGGCTCAGGTGGCAGAGTGCTGGCCTTGAACGGGAAGAAGCCAGGGACAGTGCTCAGGCTCTGAGTCCAAGGCCCAGGACTGGAAAAAAAAAAAAAAAAAAAAAATGAACACCTAGAATTGGAGAAAATAGGTTCTTTTTTGTCCAGTATGCAGTTATTTCTACTTTTTTCTTGCTTAAATTTAGTTTTCTGTACCCTTTGTCTTGTATATAAGTTTATATGATCCATGGAAGGGAATGGGAATCACAGAAACAGTAGGACAAAGGATGAACGCAACAATGATACTCACTAGACACTATGTTGGAAATGAACTTTACAACTTAGGGGAAGGGTAGTGGGGAGTGGTAAGCAGGAAAAAATGAGAAAGGGGTAAAGTGTTTAAAAAGAAATGTACTTGTTACCTTACTTTTGTAACTGTAATCCCCCTGTTCATTACATTTACAATAAATAAAAGAAAAATGTTATTTCTCATTCCAACATTTGATCCTAAACTACTTTTTCACCTATTTTACTTAAAGTACTTAAATACTTATCACTTCCAACAATATCTATCACAGTTCCTTGTTTAAGTTCCTGTGAGTCTATGTTCTTTTTACTGCCTGGATTGAACTTCCTCTCTGTACCTGCAATGTAAAACCTTCCTAACTTGTTTTTATTTATTTATTTTTTGGTCAGTAGTGGGGCTTGAACTAAGGGCGTGGGTACTGTCCCGGAGTTCTTTTGTTTAAGGCTAGTACTATACCCTACCACTTTGAGCCACAGCTCCACTTCTGGTTTTTGAGTAGTTAATTAAGATAAGAGTCTCATGGACTTTCCTGCCCAGGCTGGCTTTTAACAATGAATCTCAGATCTCAGCCTACTGAGTGGCTAGGATTACAGGTAGGAGCCACCAGATAATCCTTCTCAACTTCTAAGCATAGTACATATATCCTCACAGAAGCCCTACATTGCCTTGGTTGGGAAATATCTCTCCCTTCACCCACTCCACATTCCTTGAACCCTGACTCATTCCACTCAATGCGCTGGGAAATCTAACCCTACATAGACAAAGCACTGGTCAGTCCTGGGACACTGGCTAAGCCACTGAATGGCTCTGTAATCTTAGAAAAATCACATTTTCCCTCTAAGCCTCATATTTTTTTATCTGTGAAATGGAGAATGAAAATATATACCATAGTTTGTTGCTGTAAATGGTACAATATTGGGTAATGTTGACCTAATATTTTACTTAATGGTCTCCTTTGTCTGTGTAATTGCTTGTGCTTGAGTAATAAGAGTCTAGTCTACTAGATGCAAGATTCTGTGGACTCAGGGCCTGAGAACCTTCCCTGGCTTCTTCCTGCTCAAGGCTAGCACTCTGCCACCTGAGCCACAGCACCCCTTCTGGCCGTTTTCCATATATGTGGTCCTGGGGAATCGAACCAATAGCTTCATGTGTAGGAGGCAAGCACTCTTGCCACTAGGCCATATTCCCAGCCCCTAGATGCAAGATTCTGGAAGGTACATGTTCTCATGCATAGATATCTAGAATCTTCCAAACTCATAATGCCTAAAATAAAAATGAAAATAAATATGAATTCTGCCTACATCCTTTTAGATCCAAATATAAGCTATGGTGATAATTAGGAAACAGATTGTTTTCCTTAGTTGTATTAACTAAGTTGTATTAACTTAATTGTATTAACTGCTTTGGCCTTAATCTTTCTGTTTATTTTTTTATCAGAGGCCCTCTCTAAAAAGGAAAACAACAGTAACAACTACATATGCACTGCTTTTAATCAGTCACTAACTCTGGATTAGCAGTGATTTTCTTCATGAGATTCCAATGCCAATAGCATTATAAAATATTTGCAGAGTCATGTGAGCACATATTTCACATTATACATTTATTTACAGCAATGCCTGCTACATATTAATCAGTGTTCACTCTTGTTATAATTACTAGTACAGAAAGCAAGAACTAAGAATATAATTTTTGTATTGTTTCAGCTATTTTCTTTGGTTGGAAGCAACAAAAACTAATAATCTACTTTATCAAGGGAAAAGTGATACATTGGAATGTCTCCTTAGATACTATAGAAAGAGAAAGACAACCTAAAAATTCAGAACAGGAATCTCAGTGGCCAGAAAGACAGACTACCTATTAAGGGCAGTGCCACTGATGACCAGCTCTAACCTTTTTCTATGCATTTGTTTCCTGTCAAAGTGGACCTGTTTGCTTTCTAGTGGCTCTTGCGCCCAATCCAGAGGTAGGGCTTATGATTAGCAGCCCCTCTGAGCCAAATCCTGGGAAAATCAACAGTCAGGCAAGAAGGAACATATGTTCCCCACAAAATCTAAATAGGAAATAACTCACTATTATATGATAGTTTGTTTTTGTAATTTTTTCTAGACTCCAACTGTGCTTTTTAATTACCTCCTCCCAAATGATGAAAATAAAAATGGGTAAAGCATAGATTACAAATGTGAATTGTTTTCTGATTAATAATTTTGTTCAATGTTATTTAACAAAGGAAAAGAGATTCAAAATCTCAAAGCTCTCTCACAGAAGTTATTAAGCAGAGATGGTCATGGATAATTAACCTCATAAATACAATATTGTTTTTTTCTGCATTTGACAATTAGATTTCTATTGGTTATTATCTGTGGCACAAGAGGTTGTAGGCAAAGTTTCTTCAGTCATAGGCAAATAACTAAATTGAAATGTTTCCTGTGTGACTCATTCAATCATGCATTCATTCAACACATGCTAATTTCACACTGTGGGCTAGAAAAGTCTATGGACCAACAAGGAAGATGAAATAGTCATAATTTCATAGGTAAATCTATGGCTACTTAATTATCTCAATTCTATAAATGAAAGACATATTGCCTATGACAAACATGAGTAGAAATTCTCTTTCACATTGAAGAGACAATCTACTCTAAAAACAGCCAGTGAAAAACAGTGGAGGTGTGGCTCAGTGGTATAGCACCACCCAAGCAAGCATGAGGTTCAGAGTGTAGACTTCCAGCTCTGGGAAACAAAAGAAAAAAGATGAAATGGGCCTCAGGGTTAAACACCAGAAATCCCAATTGTAGGTATTGAATAGAGGAGGATAAACATGAAGAAGAGATTGAGCATGTCTAAATACATATGTGGACAGAAGAATGTGGTGTACTGAATTAAGAAAATGAGAAGCACCATAAAATATACTTGGAAAGCACTATGGAAATTTAGAGAAGAGAAATTATCTCCATCCTGTAACTAGCTCTAAACAAATCATTGTTTTAGAATACAGTCATTCTTTCCAGCTTGGCCTGGATAGGAAGCAGCTCCGTGGAAATGTAAGTCGTAACAGCTGACTTTGTCAGTGGCATTTCTGGAAACCCAAAGGGTGAGAAAATGGTACCTTATGACAAAGGATAAGACATCTCTCCTCAATTGTTTAGTGACATGACTTAGGGAAGTCATTGTGTTCAGGGTAACTGGGAAAGTTACATCATGTGTGTAAAAAAGCTATCTCTACATTGGGCTCAGACAGCACCATTTATCACCCCTCTTGGGTGAAGAACACAATATGCCATATGTTCTCCTAAAATACAGACTTTGAAAAGATGCTGATCTAATGAAAAGGAAGAATAGCTTTTGTGAGATAGAATGGAAAGAAAGCATGTTATTTGGGGTGAGGTTGGAGTCATGCATAGCTGAAGGAGGTAGGGAAGGAAGTAGAAGATGTCTTATGTGAACATGAGTGTGTGGAAAGGCAGAGGAGGATGGTGACGGAAGAGTGAGTAGCTTCATAATAAATACTATTGTGACAAAGCTCTAGCTAACAGTATACTGGGGGAGGGGATGACTGAAAGCATTTCCTCTAAAACCAGGAACAAGACAAGGTATCTATATTTTCTGCTCGTATCCAATATAGGTCTGAACTCTTAGACCAATAACCCAAGTGAAAGAAGAAAAAGTGTGAGACAAATTGGAAAGAATGAATAGTCAAAGTGTCTGCATCTGTAGACAATATGATTTGATTCTTAAAAGACAATAGAAACTCCACCAAAAATCTCAGGGGCAAGAAACTTTCAGCAGAGTAGTAAAATGCAAAATCAATGTACAAGAAACAGTAGTTTCTTTATATGTCAGTAGTGAACGTTTGAGGAAGAAATCAACAGAGTAGTTCCATTAACAATAGAGTTGTGTGTGTTTTTTCTTTAAAATTCCCAGGTGGTTGGAAGCATGTCACAAAGTGGTAGACCTAGCTAAAACAAGACCCTGAGTTTTAATTCCAGAATCTCTCTCTCTCTTTCTCTCTCTCTCATACACACACACACACACACACACACACACACACACACACACACACACACACCCCTAGTATCAATCCTAGCTAAAGAGGTAAAAGACCTTTACCATAAAAGCTATAAAACACTGAAAAAAATTAAAGACACCAGAAGACAGAAAGACCTCTCTCTCAGTTCATGGATCAGTAGAATTAATATTGTGGAGACAGCGATATTACCCAAAATGATCTATAGATGCAATACAAGTCCATCAAAATATCAATGGCATTCTTCATAGAAACAGAACATGCAATTATAAAGTTCACATGAAAGCATGCAACAACTCGAATAGCCAAACCACTCTCAGGAAAAGAACAATGCCAGAGATGTCACAACACCTGAGTTCACATTGTACTACAGAATCATAGGATTGGATGGTATTGTAACAAAAATAGACATGTAGGTCAATGAAATAGAATAGAAGGCCCAGAAATAAACCCACCACAGAGCCAGCTAACTCTAGACAAATGTGCCACAAAACATACCCCGGAGATAAGACAGCTTCTTCAACAAATGGTGCTGGGAAAACTGTATATCCACATGTAGCTTTAGTTTCCCCAATTCCTCAGGGGATATTTTTAAGTAAGGAAATGACATGATTGAATTGGAGTACAGAAAGATGAGCAAGTACAATAGTTTCCCGTTGTTCTAGAATAGAATCTCAATGAATTCCTGAAACCATGGATGTTTATCTATACAGTCCTATGATAAAGTATATAGTTGATAGTTCAGTAAATCATTTATGGAGTATATAGTTTTATAGTTTAAACACAGTAAGAAATTAACAGCAAAAATGATACCAAAATACAATAAGTACAACAATATACTTTAACAAAAAGTATATGACTATGTGTTTCTCTTCTCATCCTGCTCAGCTTTCTCCTCCTTTTCCTCTCTCAGCAGCCACAGGGAAGTTATCCCTGGATTCACACTGCACTGGATTCAGTGCAGACACATTAGATAAAGTATGATTTACATCCCAGGAAGGAGGGAGCAGGATGATGTGATATTTTTTTCTTTTTTTATTGTAAGGTTGATGTACAAAGGAGTTATAGTTACTTAAATCAGGTATTGAGGTACACTTCCTTTGAACGGTGTCACTCTCTCCCTCATTTTCTCTCAGTTTTTCCCCTCCAAATCTTCCTCCTCCCAAGTCAGAATTGGCAACTTGAAATCTATGAATTGTTTATCTATGGGGTTTTCCAGGTAAATTTAAATTTTCTATGTAAACTTTTTTGGATTACAGGGATGGGGGGCAACTATTGCAGTTGATCTTGAGATGGACTGAAGGAAGAGACTGGGAGAAGAGAGGTTAATTAGGAGGCCACTATGAGGGACCTCCTGAAAAAAATAATATAGTCCTAGACAAGAGTGTTGGGGGAAATAAATCCAGGAAGTATCATGGAACTGGAAATGAAAAAGAATTGGTGATATTCTTGCTTGATTCCATGTAAAAAGCTAATTCAGAAATAGTTTTAGTTTCACTTCACTTGATGTATTTTTTCCCAAGTCTTTCCATTTCCTTATCAATGGGGCAATGCTATTCTTTCTGATGGAAGCACAGAATCCATTGTATATACATACCACATTTTCTTGATCCATTCATCCACTGGAGGATATCTGGATTTATTCTATATTTTAGCTATGGTAAACAATGCTATAATGAGCATGGTTGTGCTGGTGGCTTTACTGTGGCCTTCCTTGTGGTCATTTGGGTATATGCTCACAAGTAGGATTGTTGGGTCATAAGGAAGCTCTATATTTATTCTTTTGAGGAACCTCTATACTGCTTATATTAGATGAAGTAAGCCAGACCCAAAGAAACATAGGTTGCATGGTTTCCCTCATTTGTAATAATAATAAACCTAATAGTAAAAGACAAAAAAATTACACTTGAACATAATTAATTAAACAGGACTCTAAACATTCACACAGAGATGCCAAAAGACAATATTCTTAGGAGAGGATCACAAGGGCTCAATACTTATATGCATATGATCATATAAAATGATGCTTATTGAAATGAATTCCAAGAAATGGAAAAAAAGAGGTTTTTACATTGAACTATTTATGATTCTTTCTTTTTTAATTTTTTCTTCTGTTTTTTACCCTTTTGTCACTGTTTTTGATTTCTACCCTTTATCTTATATGTCAGTTTATCTGATTTGGGGAGGGGAAGGGGATGTGGGAGCACAGAAATGGTGAACTAATTCAGCAGTGATACTCACTAGGCACTATGTAGAAAATGAACTATACAACTTGCGGCGGGGGAAGGGGGGAAAGAGACAGGATGGAGGGGGAAAACTGGAAGAAAATGAGGGAGGGAGTGATACTGTTCAAACAAAATGTACTCATTACCTGACTTATGTAACTGTAACATTTCTGTACATCACCTTTACAATTTAAAAAAAAAAGCCACATGTTTTAAAAACTGTTGTAGTTTTAGCATTAATAGTTCCACTTTTGAGGAAATCTTTCAATCTCAGATAAGCCAGGATGGTTTGTTCCTAGAGGAAATGATGTGGAAATATTTCATTTCATTAGCTTGGAGAATGGTTGTGTCTTTGATAAGAATACAATATATTACAGTAAGGAAAACAGAGAGAAAGTCAGCTAAGGGTGTAACCAAACTGATTATTAGATTCTTATAGGGCACCTGGCCATGATACCCAATCTCACAACAGAGTAAATCACAATAGAGTTGTGGGTGGGGTGGGAGTCACCTGGAAAGCAGCTCATGCCCCCAGATTAGGTAAATTGACCTAGATACTTTACAGAGAACAATAATAGGAAATCCATGAATCCATGAATGGCACCATTTAAGGGATAAGGGAAACAAGAGAACTTGAGAGGGGATCAAAAAGAAGAGAATGAAGAAGACATGAGGCAGAAGAAAGAGAGATACATTATACAAGGAATATGTAGCAAGCTAGTCTTCAAGAGTGAAGACTAAAAATCAGACTAGGTAAAAAGTCTGATTCAATGACTAAGTTGTGACTGATTGCCTTGGAAGAAGAATTTCATTGGTAATAAGGGTTGAAGCTCTGTAGTAAGAGACTCAAGGAAAAAAGCAGAGGCAAGGAGAAAGCACAAATGCAAATACTGAGTGAGGCTTGTGATAAAGGAAAAGAAGATGAACTTGTAAATTGCTACTTTAACATTGTACTCCATCAAAAAAAGTGATACCACATTATTTGCAAAGAAATGGAAGTACCTGGGGAAAAGCATGTTAAGTGAAATAAGTCAGGCCCAGAGAGAGAAAGAATCCATGTTTTCTCTCATATGTGGAAGCTAGAATTGATTTATAAATACAGAAGTAAACACAATGGAGTGGTATACAAGTGTACACAAATATATTAACCGTAATGTGGAAGATTCAGGGGAGAACTCAAACAATATAATTCGTTAGAAATGCTCATAGTCCAATAAAATAAAATAAATGTCAGGATATAGGCACTGGAAAAGTGGGCAGGAGGGTCAAGGGGAGGGAAATGGGCAAACATTGGGAGGGAGAATTCAGTCGTTAAATTCAATGCATATATAGACAAGCATATGTGGCTCATACCTGGAATCCTAGCTACTCAGGAGACTAAGACTGAGGATTGCAGTTTGAAGCCAATACAGGCAGAAAAGTCCCTCTGATTCTTATCTCCAATGAAGCACTAAAAAAGCCCAATGTGGAGCTATGGCTCAAGTAGTAGAGTGCTAGCCTTGAGCAAAAAGGCTCAAGGACAGTGCTCAAGACCTGAGTTCAAGCTCTAGGATTGGCACACAAAAAAAGAAAAACAAGTTGGAAGTTGATGCATATCCTACAAAACTAAGAACATTGAGGGAGGGTAGGGTAGGAGGGATGGGGGAAAATGATTAAAAGGGTGACATTGATCACAATGCATGGTATTCATAAACTGCTTTGTTGAATGGCAACTCCCTTGTACAACTACTGGAAGATTAAAAATAAATAGTTGGGGTTTTTTGGGGTTTTTTTTTTTCTTTTTCTTTTTTTTTGCCAGTCCTGGGCCTTGGACTCAGGGCCTGAGCACTGTCCCTGGCTTCCTTTTTGCTCAAGGCTAGCACTCTACCTCTTGAGCCACAGCGCCACTTCTGGCCATTTTCTATATATATGGTGCTGGGGAATTGAAACCAGGGCTTCATGTATACGAGGCAAGCGCTCTTGCCACTAGGGCATATTCCCAGCCCCCAAAAATAAATAGTTTTTAAACATTGCATTAACTTTAAAAATACTATGGATAATTATTTTTTAATTTTTATTGTCAAGGTGATGTAGAGAGGGTTACAGTTACATACGTAAGGTACTGTGTACATGTCCCCATCCCCCTCGCTGAGTTGTATAGTTGGTTCACATCATATTGTCTTGTAAGTATTGCTGTTGGTTTTTTGTGGGGTTTTTTGCCAGTCCTAGTGCTTGAACTCAGGGCCTGGGCACTGTGCCTGAGCTTTTTTCGTTCAAGGCTAGCATTCTTCCACTTGAGCCACAGTGCCACTTCTGGCTTTTTCTGTTTATGTGGTACTAAGGAATCAAACCCAGGGCTTCATGCATGCTAGGCAAGCATTCTAGCCATATTCCCGGCCCACTATGAACAATTTTTAACTTGTTTACCATACAGAATTACAAAATACACACCAGTAACTGGTTAAGGAATGTAATGAGTCCCTAGCCCACCCTCAACCCATTGTCCTCTAGATCTGTGAACAAATCATTCCTTTCAGGCAGTTTCCAAGGTTTCTTCTTTTCCACTGGACATTTTCCTGGGATTCCTGGGCACCAAACGAAGAAACATTCTTTTTTTTTAAATAATTACTTATTTATTGTCAAAGTGATGTACACAGGGGTTACAGTTTTATGTGTAAGGCCATGGGTACATTTCTTATACTATTTGTTACCTCCTCACTCATTCCCCCCTCCACCTCCTCTAGTCCTTCTCCCCCCATGAGTTGTTCAGTTGGTTTACACCAAATGGTTTTGCAAGTATTGCTTTGGAGTCGTTTGTCTTTTTATCCATTGTCTCTCGATTTTGATATTCCCTTTCACTCCCCTAGTTCTAATACCAGTATATACAGTTTCCAATGTACTCAGATAAGATACAGTGATAGTGCGGGTACAACCACAGGAAGGGGACACAAGAGGATCATCAACAAAAGAACCTATGGTTTCACATGGCATGTTGAAGGTAATTACAACAGTGATATAACACTCATTTCCATAACATGAAGTTTATTTCGCTTAGCATCATCTTAGTTTTCATAAGGGCATAGCTATTGGGCTCTTGTGATCCTCTGTTGTGACTAGCCTAAACCTGTGCTAATTATTCCCTATGAGGGAAACCATAGAGTCCATCGAAGAAACATTCTTCTATGATACAAGGCTGTGGTTTTTGAACCCTAGATGGTTTGACACCACATTACCAAAAACTACATGACCAAATGTAACTGAATGTAACTGAATGCAAAGCCTTATGCCTATAATCCCAGTCACTTAGGAAGCAGAAGGGAAAGATCACCTGGGAAAAACATATGAGACCCTATCTTGAAGACAAATTAAGAAGCAAAATTATTGGACAGTGTAGCTCAAATGGTAAGGCAAGATCTTAAATTTAGTCTCCTGTACTGAAAGAGAAAAAAAGAGAAAATGTTCTATTTCTGCTCTGTCCAATACAGTTACTCATAGCTACATGTAGCTTTTAAGCACTTGAAATGTAGCCAGTGCAATGGATGGAATAAATTTTAAATTCTATTTAATTTTCATTAAGTTGGATTTAAATAGCCACACATGGTTGGATGCTACTGTATTGAAGAATATAACTGTAAAGAATTATCATAAAATTCTCAAAAAAAGATCAAACCCAAATTAATTTTGAATGACCTTATACCATGTGTTGAACTCAAATTAATTTTGATCATCTGCCACGTGTTATGTTTGGCTGGTAGGAAGACTATGAAACAATCAAGCCTATCAATCAGCTGCCAAAGTGTTTCCCCAAATGAACACAGGATGAACCAAAGCTGTATGGGCTGTTATTTTGGTAACTGTTGGCAGACAGTAAGTTTTGTCACCAAACAAAAGTGCTTCTGGAAAGGTTAATTTTGCTTTTCTTTCTTTTTTTTGTCTTTCAAATTGATTTTTATTTTTTAATTTAATTTTATTGTCAAGGTGATATACAGAGTAGTTACAGTTACATACATAAGGTAGGGAGTACATTTCTTGTCAAACTTGTTACCTCCTCCTCCATTTTCCTCCCACTTTCACTCCTCCCCCAACCCCCTCCCCAGCAAAGTTGTACAGTTAATTTCCAACATATTGTCTTGTGATTATCACTATTGCACTAGTTCCCTTTTATCCTTTGTCTCACCATTTTGGTGTTCCCATTCCCTTCTCCAATTTAGATAAACTTATACACAATACCCAGGGTACAAAAATCGAATACAATAACAGCAGCAGCTAAACCTTAGGGAATAAAAATGCAAGAAAAAAATAAATAATTTTACATAGTACATTAAAAATAACAACTACATCCTCTTGACAACTTAAGCCATTCTTTAAATGCCAAAGCCTCTGCCCCTCAGCACGGGCCGGGCGGGGCAAGCTGCCCACAGCCGACACCCGGGCTCAGAGGCTTTGGATTTTGAATAGCAGTTAGAAATATAGTACTGTTTAAACTATTAATGATTAAAGTTAATAACATTTTGTACAATTTCCATATAGTCTATTCATTAAGTAATCTTTTTACAGTTGGATCAGGCCTGAGCCTGTCCATTCAGAAAGCTTCAAATTATAGAAACTATACCGTTCTATACGAGTGACCGATTATGCTTTCTGTGGTCTACATTCTTTATTCTACGGTGAAGTTTAAGCTTGTCAGTCAGAACAAAGGAACTAACTTGCTGTCCACCAGTTTATACAACTCACAGTGTCTATGACTTTTTTAAACTAAGATCTGTTAAAAAGAAATCTGTTTCAACAGATGACCATGTACAATACCATGTGATAAAAATGAATTGAGACTTATTAAATGACGAACTTGTTAAATCTTCTCAGTCAGTGTCTATTTATCAGCACAATACACACAGGACCACTGCTGATGGCGCATTGGATAGATTTTAATGAATAAATCACTCTGGAAACCACAAAAAAATAACAACTACAATTAAAAATCTCTTGTTTTCATGTCTTGGAGTTCATTTTGCTTAGCATCATCTTATATGATCATATGTACATAGCTATTGCGCTATTGTGATCCTCTGCTAAGACTACCCTAGAGATATACTAATTATTACCAATGAGGGAAACCATAGGATATATGTTTCTTTGGATCTGGCTCATTTCACTTAGTATGCTTTTTTTTCAAGCCTTTCCATTTCTTTATTAATGGAGCAATGTCATTCTTTACGATGGAAGCATAGAATACCATTGTGTAGATGTACCACATTTTCTTGATCCATTCATCTACTGAGTTGGATTAAACTGCAGAGCTTCTGCATGGCAAAGGTAGCTAGCAAGATAAATAGACCACAGATTGAGAGAATATCCTCACTAGCCATACAACAGACAAGGGCCTCATATCTAAAATATGCTAAGAACTAAAAAAAAGTACATTCCCCCAAAACAAATCCTCAAAGAAACAACCACTCCATTAATAAGTGGGCTGAAGACTTAGAGACTTCTCTGAAGAGGAAATGAAAATGGCAAATAGATACATAAATAAATGCTCAACATCTCTGGCCATAAAAGAAATGCAAATTAAAACAACATCGAGATTCCACCTCACCCTAATAAGAATGTCCATTATCAAGAAAGCTAATAACAACAGATACTGGTGAGATGTGGCCCAAAGGGAACCCTATTACACTGTTGATGGGAGTGTAAACTCATTCAACCACTCTGGAAAGCAGTATGGAGGTTCCTCAAAAGGCTAAACATAGAGCTCCCCTATGACCCAGAAACCCTACCCTGGACATTTACCTAACGGATCATAAAGAGGGCCATACTAAAGCTAGCAGCACAACCATGTTCACTGTAGCATTATTTACTATAGTTTTGCTTTACCTGCCTGCAGAAATAGCATTAGGAGAGACCAACCGGGTATGAGGAGTGTTTGGAAGCATGTGGAAAATAGACATTCACATATGATAGTCTACATTTATCTTAACTGGTTCTCTGATTTAACTGAATATGGAGGAATAAAAGCTTTGAAAATCTGAACAAAGCAAAGCTCATCACCTCAACAATACCACTGACAACCAGAAGTTGTCCTAGGAATTTCGCCTTCCATCATCCCCATAGGCACTCAACATTAGTTTAAGAAAAAATGGGTGCCAAATTCCAGGAAGAAAATGATCTAATCTTGTAGACGCAAGTGTGTTCATTTGATGGATTCTGTTCTGACAGCTCCATGGACAAACCCATCACAGCAGCATTGGATCTGAATCCTAGGTCACAGAGGATCTTTCTTACCATCATTTTCATACTGCAGATATAAGAATAGTTATCAGCCTGTTCATTCATCCGTGCTGTGACCAGTGTTCAGAGAAGAGAAGTGATTGTGAGTCTTATTGTTTGGATGTGTTTTTACACATGGTGTCTTAACAGTTTGTGTGCTGGAAACTTGAGTCGGTGAGGTGGTGGTGAGAGGTAGTGGTGAGGACTTCAAGAAGCAGGGGAGGTAATTAGGTCAAAAGTGTATAAATACAGATCTCACATAGGGGACTGGGTTTTGCGGGAGTTCCCACAAAAGGTGGTTATTATCAAGTGAAGCCACTCTCACCCACACAAACACTCACTGTCCCCTGCCCTCACATGCCACACACACACACACACACACACACACACCCTCCCCTGCATTCACATTGCCACCCTCACACACACACACACACACACACACACTCACCCACAGCTGTACCCTCAAACCACCCTCACCCACACAGTCAACCACACCTGAACCCTCTAACCACCCTCATTCACACACACTCACCCACACCTATACCCCCATGCGACTCTCACTCACACACACTCATCCACACCTGTACTCCCATTCCACTCTCATGCACACACATTCACATATACCTATACCCTCATTCTCACTCATACACACACACCTGCACCACCACACCACATGCATACTCACTCTCACCCATACCCGTCACCCTCACCCCCACACACTCACCCACACCTGCACCCCCATGCCACTCTCACACACACACTCACACACACCTGCACCCCCATGCTACTTTCACACACACACTCACACACACGTGCATCCCATGCTTGGTGTTCTTAACACATTAGGAAGCAGCCGAAGAAACCCTCACAAGATGCCATGTTTGGGCCTTCTGGCCATCAGAATCATGAGCTGAATAAACTTCTTTATAAAGTACCCAACTGCAGATACTTTACCACAGCAACATACCAGTGGACAGGTGTAGTAAGTAATATCACTGCCAAATGTTCAGAAGGTTGAAGAGCATTTTTGCCTACTAGCTCCAAACTCTAGACTTCAATGCCAGAGATGTTGTTTGTCATAAGCAACCAAAATGGGTGCCTATCGAGCTACTATTGCTGCTATTACAGGGGGAAAACATTCAGTATGTGCCATAGCATAGTCTAAGAGGCATTGAACTAGTGACGGGTTCTAGTGCTGACAGCAGAGTTTATTAGTACCATAAATATCTTTGAAAATATTTATACCTCTTTGAATAGTAACCTACCTAAAGGAGCTCTCAAAAAGTGATAATTTTGTTTTTACATATAAGTAAATGTGTAAGATCATCAAGTCAATGTTTAAATTCAGAAGGACACTTTATTTCCTCAGTCTGGCTTTCCATCCTTTAGATTTATACATCTCCTAAAATGAGGTTAGATACTTTGAGAAAGTTACTAATGCTTCCTGGGCTCCATAGAAACCATAAGTCAAAATAATCATAGGAGGACTGGGAATGTGGCTTAGCAGTAGAGTGCTTGTTTAGCATGCATGAAGCCCTGGGTTCAATTCCTTAGCACCACATACACAGAAAAAGCCGGAAGCGGTGCTGTGGCTCAAGAGGTTGATGTTCAGAGCCTGAGTCCCAAGCTCCATGACTGGCCAAAAAAAAAAAAAAAAATACTCAAAGGATCTGAGAAAGCTGAGAATCTGTTATGTAATCACTTCATTGAACTTCCCCAAAGCAACATTGTTCCTCTGAAAGATGCAGCACACACAGTAGGCATTTAAATACCGATATGAGTGACAGGTGGTTTGTATTGAACATTTCCCTGTTAAAATGTGATTCCTATATTCATACAAAACCTAGATTTGGTGAAAATCTCAGTCAGTCTTACAGATTTAGACCTTCAGTCAGGGAAGGGAGACATCTACTGGTGGATGAAATAAATAATTCAGAGAGAAATATATATATATATATATACGTAACTACATTATGTATGTAATATTATGTATATAGTATTGAGTGTATTATATGTATGCATGCATGTATATATACATCCACACGTGTCTACATACACAATCTAATCATATAAAGCAAGTATTTAACCAAGACATTATGTCCATACTGATACACTTTCAGGGGACAGTTTGGGGAATAAATATTCTTCTGTGGTGCAAGGTTGTGGTTTTGGGGTGATATAAGCAAGCACATCTGAGTAACATGCCCCAGAGACAATAAACTCAGCAACCTCTCCTAGTGGATAAGGCAATTATTATACAGCCCATCCCTCACTAAAACTTTCAGTGGGTGGATTCCAGTTCTTCATGCAATTTATTTTACTCCAACAGAATACTTAACCAGCTTACAAAGTCTTTTGTTTAGTGTTGGTATTGTTTTGTATCACTTATAAATGTGCCTTTGGTCTCCATCTACTTAAATAACATGCTGATTTTCTTTTTGACTTTTTATTTGATTCTGCACAGGTAATGCTCAATTGAATCATGTCTCACTGCCTGCTTAGGCCAGTGTCATTGGCCAGTGATCAGTGAAGGAAGAAGGAGGCCTTGTCCTAACCAAAGCGTCATCCTTCTCACTAGTTCTCTTTCTTCCCCTTAAAAATAGAGGAACAGGGAAAAAAAATCCTTTCCCCAATCAGCAGTAATCTCTCCAAAGGTCTTTTAATTTCAAAAGTCATAAGTGTTAATTAGCTATTATTAAGTGCCCTCTGTATAAATTAACATGATTGATGAAAAAATTAAGGCTAATGAAAAATGTAGCAATGCATGTATTTTTAAGGGACTATATTAAAAGATGTCCCTCCGGACAGAAACTAAGGCCTTCTGTTATAGAGCCTGACTTGATTATTATCTTTTGCTTTCTTTCCCCCTCTACCCTTTTCTTGGCATTAGATATAAATGCTGAATCTTTGACACTAACTTTAATTCAGTAGATTTAGAAGGAACTTACTTTTAATTTGAGACACTGAATTTCATACCTTTATTTAATAATGTCTTATGGGATTAAAAAAAATCCCTAATTTTTTAACAGTTTAAGTGGAAGGAAAGGTCCTCTTGATTTGGAAAGGACTGAATGTGACTCTCTTCAGGGGAGAATTGGGAGGAAACGATGCAATGGCCCCCGCCCGCTGGGCACTCACACTGTGGGGCAGGACACAGAGGCCCATGAGTCTTGGCCCACCCTCCATTCCATTTCCTTACCTAACTCTGGAGCATTTGGGACATAGTTCAAAATTAACGAAAGTTTTCCACAAAAATTAAGATAGTGCCTACAAACCTACAGCTTTCCACTGGAAGTTAAATACTGTAAATTCTGCACTAATGAATACTACAGCTTTGGAGTATGTGTGTGTGTGTGTGTGTGTGTGTGTGTGTGTGTGTGTGTTTACTTTGTGTTTTACTAAATCATGTGAGATTTTTATGATAACATTCTAGTCTTATCATTGAACTGTTGGGGCAAATGAAGATCATATTGTCACTAAACTTAAAGTAGGTATTGATGAAACATTTCAAGAACAAAAGGTGATTAAGCTAGCATGGTGGTATACACCTGTAATCCAGCTACCTTGGAGGCTGAGGCAGGAGAATCACAAGTACAAGACCACCCTGAGCTACAACAGCAAGATCTTGTTACACATACATTAAAAACGTTTGCCGAGCACCAATGGCTCACACCTGTAATTCTACTCAGGAGGCTGAGATCTGACGATGGAGGTTTAAAGACAGCCCTGGCAGGAAAGTCCATGAGACTCTTATTTCCAATTAATCACCAGAAAACCAGAAGTGGCACAGTGGCTGAGGTGGTAGAGTGCTAGCCTTGAGCTGAAGCGCTCAGGGACAGAGCCTGGGCCCAGAGTTTAAGCCCTATGACCAAAGCGGGGCGGGGCACTTAGATGTCATGAAATAAAATTACCAAAATGTTTAGAGACAAATAATTGCTCATTTAAAATCATTCACAGATCTTTTCATAAGAGGTCTGACACCAATTTTTCATTTTAGCCAACAGATATTTGGAAAGAAAGGCATGACATATATTCATGATTTTTTAATATGAAAAATCACACTTCTGTTTATCAAGAAGATTCTTTTAGCCCTGTGTCACATCTAAAATAAATGGAGACAGGGACGATGACACATGCCTGTATGACTAGCACTCCTGGGGAGACTGTAGCAAGGAGGGTCATAAATTTGAAGCCAGCCTGGGCTACATAATAAGAATCCATCTCAAAAAAAAAAAAGAAAGAAAATAGAAAATAATTTTATGTTTATTGTATAAAGGATTATAAAATTCTGCACATTTGCAAATCTTTTAGAAGGCATGAAAATATTTTCAGGTTTGAAAACCCCAACTCCATGATGTCTTTCTGGAAAGCCACCATTTCTTCAGAATGTCCAGGAGTGATGTATTATTCTATTCAGGCAAAGCAAGTGAGCCTGGCTGGCTGGCTGGCTGTATTAATGACTTGAGCAGGCTTGCTTTCATCTTCTTTATCAATTCCTCTCCTTGACTCCCACATCAGTCTCTCTCTTTAGGCATACTTAAGCGACCAGCAATTGTGAACACTGGCTATGTTATTCATACCTAGCATCTATCTTTGGGACAATATTTACATTAACCAAGCTGCAGTTCAGGGGGCTACGACTTGCGCCCCTTTATTCAGTTGCACTATATCTTTGGGTCTTCTTGGAGCTCTGGGTTTTTCTGCATGTCATCATCCCTGATTCAAAGGGGTTCTAACAAATATCCAGGGGTGCCTGCTGCAGATTTTGTGGAGGTGGCTGTGTTAATTAGCTCCCTGCCTTTTCAGGAGGGAGGTGTTCTGCAGCTGAGAGCAGTGCATTTATGAGCTGCATTAACATATCACTCGCAGGGACAAAAGGCAGAGAGAAAACAGAGTGGTAGGAGGCAGAAACAAGGTCCAAATCCTGTTCTCACTTATCAGCGAGTCCAATCCAGCTGCTGGGCACTCAACGCCACAACAGCCTGATGGTCTCCAGGAGGAAGAGACACCTCTATTAAATTAGCAAGTCGACAAAAATAAATGGACAAATTGAATTATGAGGCTTGAAAAACAAAGCAATTAAGTACTACTTCTGGTTCAAAGTTGGTAGCTCTATAGTTGTTCATTGTTAGGAAAACAAGAGAACAAGATTGATGTAGATAGAGCATGCTAAAAAAAAAAAAAATCTTCCTCCCTTCCACAAACCTTTTTAACAATAGAAATTCCCAAAGGTCTTTCATAGGAAGGATTTACTGAGCAACACAATTCTGTTTTTTTAAAGAAGAAACAGATTGGCATTTGGATTTTTTAAAGTGCTCTTTGGTGCTCCCAAGTATTTTCATTAACGTTTTCCCCACAGGGAGTCATAATTAAGTAATCAATGAAGTCATCACCACCAAAGCTCTATGTATGAAAATGGAAGGAAACCTTCCATATCAAGGTGTACATTTGCTAAATTTATTGTGAAGGTGATGTACAGAGGGGTTACAGTTACACAAGTCAGGTACAGTTTCACCCTATTCCTCATTTTTTCCCAGACTTTTTCCCTCCCAACTCCCCTTCCCCCTATGTTGTATAGCTCATTTCCAACATTGTGTCTAGTATCACTGCTGAATTAGTTCATCCTTTGTCTCAACATTTCTGTGATAAATTTTAATTGCGCAAAGTTTAAAAAAATACCTAGATAAGACTGAGATACATATGAAATATATATGTATATTTGTATATGTGTGTATGTATACATAGGTATACATATGTGCATGTGTGTATAAATGTACACACACATATAAATGAGTGTGGTAAACAGTATAGAGAAAGAATATATCACTGAAATATCAAGAATGTATCAGTCTCTTGACGTGGCTGGGTAGAGCCTGGATGGGAGGTAGAAGTATTGATTTCGCTACAATTTCATATTGCTATCCTCAACTTAAGCTGGTGCTATCACTCTCTATATCTGTGGCCCCATATCCACAAACCCAATAAAAAATATTCAGAACATGAACCAAGCATGAACAGATTTTTATAGGTGTGTGTGTGTGTGTGTGTGTCATTTTTCTCCAAACTGCACACCCATGACACCAGTTTACACAGCGTTCCCATTATAGGAGATGTTAAAGACTTGTGTACCCATGGATTTTGGTATCTGTGGGAAAAGTCAAACCAATATCCCAAGATACTAATGAACAAACCATATTTAGGCTAAGTGCCTTCCAGTGAGCTTCGTAAGGGAGTAAACGTTTGGAAAACTGAAGTTAGTGTGCCATACGATTTTACATTTCCACCCACAGGCCTTCTATCTGGTGGATGGCAGTGTCAGGATACCTGTTAAGGATGGCGTGGTGTTGAATATGCATGATCAGGACATCTGTGAACTGCCACACTGCCCCCTCTCCCTGTGTCCTTCCTGCCAGAGAGCTGGAAATCCTTAGTCTCTACCTGATCCCTCCTGAGTTAGAAACTGAGGGCAAGACCGGCACTCTGTGTTTAGGGAACCCTCTGTGACCCTGGGGTGTGCTCAAGCTTGAGAATCAAGGCTGCAGGAAGAATCAAAGAGAATGGAAGAGGAAGTAAATGACTTAAATCTGAGCCAGGTCTGGAAGATGGAAGGCAAAAGGGTTTTTTCCAAATCTCTTTAGTTCTTATTCGGCATACGGAGAACTAACCAAATGTGTAAATCATAGGTGTTTCAAATTACAAAATAAAAGAAAACCTTTGCCCTTACCACCCACAAAAGAAAACAAGAAAAGGAAACAGTGGGTCCCCTGTTGCCAGTTTACTGTTTCTGCAGAAGCCTTGCTCTTGCTTTACAACAGGCTGTTCTTGCCAAAGCTGGACCCCTAACCACGGGTAGGCAGTTAGGATGTTGGTGGACAATAAGAGAGGTTTGTTTGCACTTTTGAGCTGCCCCTGGCTTCCAAAGGCACAAGTAATGGCTAGGAGCCAATGGACCTTCCAGGAGACTATTTTGAGAGAGAACAAGGGGATACCAGAGTGAGGCTGCCGAGTGGCGAGGCTGACACACAGAGACTTGAAGGTATCTGCAGTACCTGTGAGACCAAGTCTGGACCCCAGACTTGGACAAAGGCACCTGGCACCCAAACCTATACTTTAGCAGGCAGAGAATGTCACAAACATCCAGGCAGATAACATTATTCTAGTAAGAAATAAAGAAGTAATCCATTCTTAGAAACTATACACCAAGGTATAGTATCCATAAAAGAAGCTATAAAGCTGTTGTGTAGCATATATTTTCATTCCTAAAAAAAAAAAAAAACAAAAAAAAAACTGTAAGATTCAGCTGGGCACCAGAGACTCACACCTATAATCATAGCTGCTCAGGAGGCTGAGATATAAGGGTCATAGTTTGAAGCCAGCTGGGGTTTTTACTTCTTTTTTTTTTTTTTTTTTTTTTTTTTTGCCAGTCCTGGGCCTTGGACTCAGGGCCTGAGCACTGTCCCTGGCTTGTTTTTTTGCTCAAGGCTAGCACTCTTTCACTTGAGCCACAGCGCCACTTCTGGCCATTTTCTATATATGTGGTGCTGGGGAATCGAACCCAGGGCTTCATGTATACGAGGCAAGCGCTCTTGCCACTAGGCTATATCCCCAGCCCCGGGTTTTTACTTCTTGAGTGAAGCAAGATTTCTCCAAATGAAAGCAAAAGGTGTGGGGAGTGGGGGAGCACAAAAACTATTGAACTAGGAAGTTGTCTCATTTGACCTGACTATCAATGGAACCAAATTATGAAAATCTTCATCATAACAACCTAATTAATGATTCTGCTGCAGTGAAATCAAGAAAATAAACAAATAAAGAAAATATAGAAGTTTATTGAGTTGTGCATTGCATTATTTTAGTTACAATCCAAGATTCATGAACCCGATTATAGAACACACAGGCATGTGCCATTATAAATGCATTTATCATTGCTACATTGCCAACTCTCAGACATAGAACAGTCATAGTTTTAAACCTATCTCTTCAATTTTGTGATTAAGGAATACTTACTTGTCAAGGTAAAAGAGTAAGACTATTTAAACATGTGCTACTTCGTGGGAGTCTTACCCCAGGCCCTGAAGATGTTATGAATAATAAGCTAATCAAGCCCTCACCCATTTACAGAAACAAGACACCATGCAATTATCAGCCAGAGCTCACTAGCAGCTACCAAGCAATGATGACCAAGTAGAGTGGTATACTGAACATCCCTAACTAGCAACCTGACTATACCAAGAACCAATAAAAGGGCCAGGGGGCCACTTCCTCCAAAGCCACATAGTCATAGAGACACTTTCCCCCACAAGCCATATTCCATGTGCAGCATCTCAGGTAGCACAGTAGGCACTAAAAGACTGTAAAAGACACTAGGAGATGTAGTTAAACCCTTAAAAGATCAGGGGAAAAAATGTCAGATTGAGGGTTCCATTGGATAGTTTCAAATGTTTCCTATCAATGAGAAATAAAAGAGTTCAAAAATCCTTGTATTCTCACCTGGCAATGAGTAAATAAGTCCTGGAACATGTGTACATGAAGACAACATGGGGAGGATGCATCCAATAATAGATGGAAACAGCTATTGGTGGCAGATCCAGGATGGCAGGAACAAATCTGACACAATCATGGACCATCAGCTTTAGTCTTCAATGTTGCTGAACAACCTCCCTCTTTTCAAGCAGCAGATAGCTTCATTTCTGACCAGACATCACTATTGGTCCGCAACTAGATGGCCCTGGATACTTGATTCAGAGAGAATGCTTTCCCTCCACTCAGTATAGTCTCTGCTTTTCTGTGTCTCATTCACAAGGCCACAAAACATTAGACCACTCAACTAATTTACCAAGCTATTAACTTGTGGTTTTTCTTACAACTACAGAAACATTTTCCTCTCTCAGGTGAGGAACAGGTTCTGCTGTGTTTACTCACCCTCTCCTAAATGCTACTGGGTATGGAGAGACCCTGGAAATTGATAGATTGCATTAAAGAAATGCTGTGAGGTTTTGATTTGTTTTAGCATCTTAGCATTGAAATAAAATTTGTATATGTTTCCCCATTAATAGCAAGAAAGGAGACTCTTCAACAGAGAATCTTTCAAGTCAACCAGAAAGAAATGAAGTATAATTGGGTGAAGGCAGTGAGTAGAAACCACTCAGAATCAAAATGCATAAGATTTCTCATTCTGTCTCTACTTAAAAGTAAAACCTATACTGACAAACAAATGCCTTTGCCATACAATCTCGAGGAGAACTTTTGGCCTAATTTGCTCATTCCAAGTGCTCCATTGTATATTATTATACAAATGTGTTGACAGGATATCGCTCTCATCTTTTTCTTTTCGTTATTTCCTCTGCAGCCTGGAAATGTTTAGATATCTAGTTGGGGTCATAAACAAACAAACAACTCAAAGCAGTCATCTTCATTTTTAGGACTAAAAAAAAATTTAAACTCTGAACTTTAAACACAAAAGAAATCAAAGTGAGCAAAAACAGACCGTGTATTCAGTCAGGCTGATTAATACACAACTTAGTGCATAATGAGGAAGAAATCGCACAAATCAAGACTCCAAGATAGTCCGGAGTGGATTCTTTCAATTATACAATGGGCCCTTAAAATAACAACATATGTGATCGTTAAAATGGCTTATTATGAAAACAGCATCCAAATGAGTTTCAGCTCTTGGCTTTAAAAAAAAAAAGAAAAAAACTTCAACCAACCAAAATGGGTGTGTGTGAAAAGCTTGGAACTTTGATGTAACAGTAATGTTTATCTGGTTTCCCCTCTGACTTCTTTTAGAGAGAAGTATTTTAAGAAATTGTAACTCCCTAGAGGAACTAGATTTGGGGAAGAAAATTTAGAAGAACTAGGAAATCTGGGGATTATATTGTGCTAATGATACGTATTAAAAATCCTAAAGTGCACACCATCCTGAAAGCTCCTAATTAAGCCTTTGCAAATTACAATTTCTCTGGAGGAGGCAAAGAGCAAGAAACAATTGATGTGATTTTTTTTTTTTATAAACAGCTTTTTAAAAAGCTGTGAGTAAATACGAAACAGGACCACATCTGGAAAGCGGAACAATGGAAGAGGAACCAAAATAAGAAAATGCTGTCAAGAAAATCAATGAAAGCTGACTAGGAGATGTCAGTGGCAGAAAGGAAGATTCCTCCGCTAACAAAGGGGATGGTCACAGGGAGCTAGAAAGGGAAGAAGAAAAGTGCGGCCTGTGAATAGACTTCTCGATTGTGTTCTCAAGACTTGGATGTCTCTTCAAGTTCCCAAGCTGCAGGGTAATGGCATTCGAATGGTTGGGGGTGGTCTTTGGGCAGTCACAAGGGCAGATAGTCATGAGTGGGGTGAGAGTCTTTATCAAAGAGGCCTCAGACTGATCCCCTACCATATCCACCATGGAAAGACAGAACCAGAAGGCATGACCTGTGTACCAAGCCTCAGAGCTCACCAGATACCACCCCTGCCAGTGCCATAATGCCAAACTCACCAGCCTCTACCCATGTCAGAGGTAAATTTTTGTCTATCACTTGGTCTAATGGTATTTTGGTATTAGCTGTCCAAACACAGCAAGAGAGTCAATTACTTTTGATAAACTTTATTTTTGTCCTAGGAGCACTTTTTTCAATATTATTTTGCTCGAGACTTACTTAGCTATAATAGGCTTCTACTCCCCCAGAATTTGTGTTTTCTGAGACTCTAGGAAAACCTGCAAGGATATAGGTGTAGATGCTGCCAAAATGCTGCTTGCAGAAGAAGAGAAACATCATCTGGTGAGTATTGACTTAAAAGGGAGTATTTTAATAAAATACTCTTACTTCCCCTGGTGTTTCTACTTATAGTCTGTGCCATAATTTATAAAGAGTACGCTGGGCACCATAAATCCATGCTTACTTTGCTTATAAACTCACCTCCTCCACAACACCTGTCAGGGAACAGGTCATCACCAAGGAGCAGACAGAGCTTGCACCATCTCCATGCTTAGTTTCTAGAATGTGACACATTGCTTACAGAGACCCTTACCTCTCCGATTGCTGCCAGCATCATAGCTTCCTCCCTCAGCCTCAGGCTTAGAAGTAGTTAGCAAGCAAATGCCTCCAGAGAGTCACAACTAGACTGTGGTCCTTCGGTTACGAGCTTATCAATTCTATCCATGAGAGCAAGTTGAAGAGGGAAAAGACATACGGGGAACAATCAACAGCCACTAAGAGGAGCCATAGAAAGCCCCCCACCCCAAAGCCACAACAGAACTTATTTCAATGTTGTGTGACCATAAAAATAAATAATCCATGACTCCTTGAATCTTGTTTCTTAATCCAGGACTCCTTGAATCTTGTTCCTTAAGGAACTAGAATGAGTTTTCCTGGGTAGAAATGGAAGCTCCCAAAGTTGTGACTTTCTGATGGGGAGTTCATATAACTCCAGGCATCTCCCACACTGGAAACAGCTGGCCACCATCTCTAAACTAGTACCATGGGGTTCGAATCTCAGGCACAGAGGGAACGGCAGTCATGACAGTGTCTCCTGGCCTCATAACACATAGTGGTCCCAGATGAAGAATGACAAATCAATTGAATCCCACAATAGAAATGGAGAAGAGGTATCAAAAGACATATCCCAATCAATCATGTAATTATGCATCCTGACTATCATGATCCTGAGAATAGGTGTGACAAGGACCAATGAACAGGGTAGAGCAATTGTTATGCTTTAGAATCCACTCTTTGATAGGAGAGTCTACTATATGCTTCTTAAAGACCTCAAGAAGCTCCAGAGGGGCTGGGGATATAGCCTAGTGGCAAGAGTGCCTGCCTGGGATACACGAGGCCCTAGGTTCGATTCCCCAGCACCACATATACAGAAAACGGCCAGAAGCGGCGCTGTGGCTCAAGTGGCGGAGTGCTAGCCTTGAGCGGGAAGAAGCCAGGGACAGTGCTCAGGCCCTGAGTCCAAGGCCCAGGACTGGCCAAAAAAAGAAGCTCCAGAGACAAAACTTAATTAAACCAAGAGTGTTCTTGAGAGGCAGAGAAACATTATAGGAGAGGGTAGATGAGGGATAAAGGAGATCATTTGAGGAAACCAGTATTTTTATGGGTTAACAAGAAGCATAATTTTTTTTCAATTTGTGGATCACTCAGAGAAAGAGACACACAAATGTGTGTGTGTGTGTGTGTGTGTGTGTGTGTGTGTGTGTGTCCTACGGCTTGAACTCAGGGCTTAGGCACTATTCCTGTGCTTTTTTTGCTCAATGCTAGCTAGCACTTTACCACCTGAGCCACAGCTCCATTTCTGGATTTTTGGTGGTTAGAGATAAAAGTCTCACAAACTTTTCTGCCTGGGCTGGTTTCACACCATGATCTGCAGATCTAAGCCTCCAAAATAGGTAAGATTAAAGGCATGAGCCATCAGCATGTGGCTATAAGTGACTTTTAAACATGAGATTTTAAATGTTCAATTTAATGTATAACTTATCACATGAAAGCAATACCATTATCAATTATCTGATTGCAAAGTTCAATAGTATAGTATAATAAGTTTCTGGAATGAGGATATAGGCATTTCTGGCATATCTGCTACAATTTAGCAGACAAAGAACTTAGAATCATCTGGCCAGGTGCCAGTGGCTCACACCTGGAATCCTAGCTACTCAGGAAGCTGAGATCTGAGGATCCTATTTCCAAGCCAGCCAAGGCAGGAAAGTCCATGAGACTCTTATTTCCAACTAATCACCACAAAAGTGCTGAAAGTGGAGCTGTTGCCCAAGTGGCAGAGTACTAGCCTTGAGAAAAAATTCAAAGACAGTGCCCAGGCCCTGAGTCCAAGCCCTAGATGAGCACAAAAGAAGAAGAAAAAGGAAAGGAGGAATAGGAGAAGAAAGAGAAGGGAGGAAGGAGGAGAAGGAGGAGGAGGAAGCAGAACAACAACAAGAACAAGAAGAAAGTTAAGAGTAATCTTCCTGAGAAGAGACTGGTATGTCAAGACACAAAGCACTTGCTCCTAGAGGCACCCTTCTGTGTGTGGCCCTTTGATGGAAATCAATGTGGAGGTTCCTCAAAAGGCTAAACATAAAGCTCCCCTATGACCCAGCATCCCTCCTTTTGGGCATCTACCCAAAGGATCACAAGCAACACCACACTAAAGTCACCAGCACAACTATGTTCATTGCAGCACAATTTGTCATTGCTAAAATATGGAACCAACCCAGATGCCCCTCAGTAGATGAGTGGGTCAAAAAATGTGGTACATATACACAATGGAATTCTATGCCTCTATAAGAAAGAAGGGCATTGCCCCATTTGTAAGGAAATGGAAAGACTTGGAAAAAATTCATACTAAGTGTAGGGAGCCAGGCCCAAAGAAACACAAAGTCTATGGTTTCCTTCATTGGTAATAACTAGTACATGTCTAGGACAGTCCTAGCAGAAGATCATAGTATCTCAATTGCTATGTACATATGAACAAATAAAATGATGCTAAGGAAAATGAGTTCCAAGTTATAGAAATAAAAGGTTTGTTGTTGCTGTTATTTTTCACCATACCATGTGAAATTCTGCCTTTTTCTTTATCTTTCTTCCTCATGGTTGTATCCCTGATGTCACTGTAACTTATTTTGGTACCCTAAGTATTGTATATACGTTTATCAGAACTAGGGAAGGGAAGAAGAACATCAAAATGGAGAAGCAAAAGGTAAAAGGTGAACCAATGCAACAGCAATACTTACAAGACTATATGCTGTAAACAAACTGTACAACTTGGGGAGGGGTGGAATTGGAGAGGGGGAATGTGGGAGAAAATGATATTCACTGTCTTACATATAAAACTGTAACCCCTCTGTACATCACTTTGACAATAAATAAATAAATAAATAAATAAATAAATAATTTTATTAAAAGAACAAAGAAAAGAAACTGCCAATCATTTCCAGAATGAGAGTGACATGATATTCCTATCAGCGATGGAGACAGATCGAGAGTGTCTCCACAGCTTTACAAGTATCCTAGTGCCATTCTGGTGGGTATGGAGTGATTTAGCACTGTGGTTTCAATCTGGTTTTCATAATGGCTGAACATTATCTGGTGTGCTCACTCACCATCAATGTGTTCTCTTTGGTGAAATATTTTTTCCATGTCTTTTATCTATTTACTAGGTAGACTGTTTCCTCCCACTGAATTTTGAGATTTGTTTGCATATTGTAGGTATCAATCCTTCATCAAAGACGTGACATGCAAGTCTCAGTCTGAAGCTTCTCTTGTTTTTTGTTTTGTTTTGTTTTTTTTTTTTTGCTAGTCCTCAGGGCCTGAGCACTGTCCCTGAGCTTCTTTTTGCCCAACGCTAGCAGCACTCTACCACTTGAACCACAGAGCCACTTCTGGCTTTTTCTGTTTATGTGGTACTGAGGAATTGAACCCAGGGCTTCATGTATGCAAAGCAAGCACTCTACTGCTAAGTCACATTCCCAGCCCTGAATCTTGTCTTTTTATCATCTGAGATACTATTTATTTATAGCAATACTGTGGTTTGAACTTGGTTTCCCCCTTACAAGGGAGGTACTCTACAACTTGAACCACGCCTCGAGTCCTTTATGCTCTAGTTATTTTTGACATCAGTGTTTGTCTAGGTGATTTTGGAAGCTTTCAATATGCTATAGCTATGCTACTGATTAGTGAGAAGCAAAACCTTTGAAAGGAAATGGAGGAGGAAGTCAAGAAAGGCAGAGAGCTGTCAAAGCTCAATGCAGGAATAAGCCTATATGAAGGGAAAGGGTCAAACAAAAGCTTCTTAGAGTGCAGTACAGCTTTGGAAAAAAAAAGTTCAGAAAGACTGCCAAGAATTCTTAAGTCAAAGTGACCTTTCTTAGAAACAGCCCTGCCCTACCCCATCTCTAACAGGAAGTGTCCCCTGGCAAGCATGGTCTCCAGATGGATACAATAATGCCTTTTCTAAGATAGAAGGCAGGTTTTCCATAACTCATCCGACTAGTAGATGGAGAGATAGATTCTCACAATGTTAAAATTGTTACACAAAAACGCTGTGTGTAAAATAGCATGAACCTAGTACATGCACACATAGGCATGGAGCATGCATTTGTCAGCTTCCATTGCTCTCACAAATAATTGAGATGAGTTGCTTGAGGAAGAGGCAGAAGAAGAAGGAGTAAGAGGAGGAGGAGGGGATGGGGAAGGGGAAGAGAAAGAAGGAGGAGGAGGAAGAGGAGGAGGAGGAAGAGGAGGAGGAGGAGGAGGAGGAGGAGGAGGAGGAGGAGGAGGAGGAGGAGGAGGAGGAGGAAGAGGTTTAGTCCTCATTGCTTTGAAGTTTCCAGTCCATGACCAATGGTGACACTGATTGAGCCTATAGTGACACAGTAGTACATCTTGGTGCACATTTATAGCAGAGGAAGAGGCAGAGTCCAGACTTTCCCTTCAAGGGCACTCCTCTGATGATCAGAAGAGCTCATACTATGCTCCACTTCTGGAAGGCTCCACCACCTCCCAATAGCACCCTGTTGGGGAACAAACATTTACTATATAGTCTTTAACACATGGAGGCAGTTGCCAAAAACAACAGCAGAATAAATAAGAGAAATGCCTCCTTTGGAACATGACAAAGGAACTTGGGAAATTGTATCTGAGGTTGAGAGAATTCTAATTCTACTCTAGACCCATCTGTTCTATCTGAACCCATGGCCATGTCCACCCATTTTCTTTTCCATTTCAAAGTATTTGATGGGTATGAATAAATATGGAGTTAAATGGATATGTTACTAAGAACTAACATTTTAAAAGCCATATATTAAAATGCTAGTGGAAGTAAAAATGCACATGCTTTCTCTAAACTTGGATCATATTTTCCATCTCTCCTTTCTGTTTGCTGTTTCTCAGATTTTGTGTTTAATATCAAATTTTTATAGAAGCCTCCCCTGACCCAGACTAAATAAGGGGTCCAATTACATACTGTAATGATCAAACTTCATTTCCAGAAAGTAGGAGCTAAGCCCGTGTTTCTCAACAGAGTTCCATGGAATTATAAGCTGCAAGGTGTTCCTAGGGAATTTATCAGATCATCACTGAACAAAAGAAACATGCTGGAACTTGAAATGCCATGTGAACTCATCTAGCAACCCTATGAGTTTATTAACAGTCAGCCCATCTCTTAGAATCAGACACAGTAGTGCCTTGTTTACTTGGCCAATTATACTCTCCCTTGTTGACAGAGAATAAGAGGTCATTGACAATTGGTAAGTATTGTACATTATAGAGGGTAGGATAAACTGAAGGCATCAGTGTTTGTCTTTAAAATGACATTATTCAACTCCCCTATGTATCAATACAGAAATAAGCAACTTCTGCAAATGACCTTTTGACAAGCCATCCATTACCTGACTCCTCACCCCATCTTTACAATTTCACTTTCTTCATAAACACTATACACCATGAATATTCGAAGAAGTGAATTTTATTGCAAAAGTTTTGCATGATTTTGTAACTTTTATTTATAATTATATCCTTTCATTTTACATCTTAGTAGCATTTATGTTTTACATGCTTGTCTATTGGTCCAATGTGTCAGTATTTGAAGATTGAATAGAAGATGGAAGAGGAATCCAGGCCTAGACTTAGGAGCAATTGCAGTAAAGCTAATGGGTCAGAATTACAATCTTCTGAGTCATGTTGTTAAGGCAACAGCTATCAAAAAAATCCCTTCATTACAATGAAAGCCACTTATCAATGGGTTTATGGGAGCTTGTAATCTAAGCCATCCTATTTCATTGAGCTTGATTGGTAGCAAACAAGTTATAAATGTGGCATTTACTCCAGCAAAATTGGAGGCATTTATTCACAAATTACCACCATGTGACAAGTGAAGGTGCCAATTATCTTTAACATTGTGGCTATAGGAACCTTTAAAGAAAAAACACTAATGCTTTTTTATACGTGTTTGGGCCTAGTTGTGTAGCTCAAGTGATATAGCACTTGCCTAGTAATTGAAGGCTTTGAATTAAACTCCATTCCCATCCAAAAACCCTTGTGTCCTGCCCAAAATGCCTTTATAATAATGAGAACATGTTTACAAAAGAGGATTACCTGGGAGAGAAGGGAGGTCCACAGAGGGGAGAGGAAAAGGAGAGGGTAGTAGGGGATGGAGAGAAGTATGTCCTATACATATGACATATACATATACATATACATATACATATACTGAAACCCACCAAATACTATTTGAAAGTGGGGAGAAAGGAAGGAGACTAAGGGAATACCATGAAAGAAGTGAATTTGTTCAAAGTGCACTGAACTATGGAAGTATCCCAGTGAAAGTCCCTACACAACTAATATTTGCCAATAAAAAAGAGTTGCATTTAATGAAAAATGTCAGGAAGCTAGTTACTTAGTATTAAAATTTATTAACCGCCTCTCTCCAAATATGAAGTCACAGAGCTGGTAAAAAAAAAAAAATTAAAAAAATTTTACTCTGAAAGAATATTGTAAGATAATGTGTCAGCAACAGATCAGATAAGACTGAAGAGATTCTGCATGATTCCCATTTCTTCCCCCAAGAATTCCTGGTTCCTTTCTCTCCACATCTACCTGTCAGATGGTATTGAAGATGAAGACTGACTATAGAAGCTAGTCTAATAAGCAAATACTTCCAACCACAAGAACTAGTTGACTCAATCCCTGAAAATCCCTGGGTATCATATTTTGACTTCAAGCATTGGGTTTTAAAAGAAACTAAGCCCTTAAAAAAGTCATGTTGCTCATGGGAGGGGGGGGGAAGGGAAGGGGGAGCAGGAGGGGGGTATGAGGGATGAGGTAACAAACAGTACAAGAAATGTATCCAATGCCTAATGTATGAAACTGTAACCTCTCTGTAATTAAGTTTGATAATAAAAATAAATATTTTTTAAAAAAAAAGAAAATTAGAAAAAAAAAGTCATGTTGCAAAAGGAAATCTAAAGGTTTCCTGTTTCTTGGGCTTGAGGGTGAAAAGAGGGAACTGAGAAAGTCTCAAATCTTACTGAAATCCACCTGGAAGAATTGCACAACAAAACTTGTTATATGGTAACTTATCAGAGAAGCCACATATTCAAGGATCAAATCTTGGAGTCTTTATTAGACCATTAGCAGTCTGAAGGCAGCCGGTTGTTACAAAGGCCTGCAGCCTGCAAATACTTTTTTTTTTTTTTTTTGGCCAGTCCTGGGCCTTGGAATCAGGGCCTGAGCACTGTCCCTGGCTTCTTCCCACTCAAGGCTAGCACTCTGCCACTTGAGCCACAGCGCCGCTTCTGGCCGTTTTCTGTATATGTGGTGCTGGGGAATCGAACCTAGGGCCTCGTGTATCCGAGGCAGGTACTCTTGCCACTAGGCTATATCCCCAGCCCCTGCAAATACTTTTAACACTGTCAGGAAACAAACCAGAGAGTAAAGAAAGAACAAAAAGAATACTAAAAAACCAATTCACTTCCAATGGAGAGCTGAAGTGGGATGTCATGTTGACCGGAGTTGAGCCAAGAGATAGACAGGAACAGGGAGAGACATGGGTTGTGGCATGATGGCGCCTGAGCTGGACATGGTCACAGGAAGCTCCCAGTCCCAGGCACTTGACTAACAAATTCAGTAGACCAGGTGCCCATCCCAATGAAGTAAGGAGGTGAGATCTGGCCAGCACCATCATTGGCCACATGGTGAGTTGTACTATCTGGCATCTTGTCTTGATGGTTGTGCCTGAATTCCTAGAGGAAGGGAAGTCCCGCCCCCAGGCTGTGGGTGTTCTCACATCCCTGAAAACAGGGGTGGTCACTTGGCCTATGGGTTACTGAACCTGTCAGTCAAGTGCCTGGGACTGGAAGCTTCCTTTGACCTTGCCCCCTGACCTGACCTTATTTAGGGCCAGGCCAGCTCAGGCACCATCATGCCATTCACATGTTTCTGTGTTCATATCCTGTGTCCTGTGTCCTGGCTCCTGGCAACTCTGGTCACCGTGGCATCCCAAGTCAGCTCTCCATTGGAGCTGAATTGGTTTGTTGGTATTGTCCTTGTTCTTTCTTTCCCCTCTGGTCTGTTTCCTGATGGTGTTAAAGGTATTTGCGGGCTGCAGGCCTTTGTAACAACTGGCTGCCTGAAGACTCTAATAAAGACTCCAAGATTCAATCCTTCAACATGTGGCTTCTTGGATAATTTACCATATAACAACTGAGCACTCTCCTCTTTCCTTTTTACTGCGAGTGTGTAGCTGGGTGAAGGATCTGTCCCTGGATCATTTGCTTATCTGAGAACTTGACTTTGAATGAAGAGCAAGAATTTGTTATGAAATTGTCTCCATTCAAGGAAAGATTTAGCAGTATATCCCTACACTAGTTTTCTAACACAAAAGGAGAATGCATGGTCACTTAGAAAAAAAATGCTTATAGTTTTCAACTTTTTACATATGTGATCAAGGTTTTTATTTGCTTCATAAATATCAAGAGAAAGAACAGAAATCATCTCATTTCAACTGAAAATGAGCTCCATGTGTGTTTATCTGATATTTCACCCAGAATGGAGTATTTGTGCAACAAAAATACAAACACAGGTTCCACATTAAAGAGATAAATTTCATTCTGCATTTTTAGTTTCAAACATAAATTGTTTTATGCATATGCTGACTTCTACAAGAGATCAATACATGCAGGCAATCAACTTGTTATGTCTAGACCTGTGTTGGAGTCGAATCATGTCACTTATTTACAAAGATTTCTTCAAACTCTACTATAAAATTATATCTTACAATATGTTTTATCCATGCTTCTTTGTCTTATGACTTTAGAGGCTTTTCCATTTAACACCACTCTATCATTTTCATGTTGAAAATAATATTAGTATAAAAACATCTTAAGAACTTTCTTTATATTCAACTTAGAAAATGTACAGTTGACAAAATTAACACTCAGTTATTTAACAGATTCATCATTACTGTTTTAAAAAGGAAAGATTACTATTTTGCCCAAGAAATATTAGAAAATATTGTAATTTTCATTTTGAATGGGGAACAACAACTCATACACATAATACATATCACACATCACAGCTCATTAGCATTCTACATCATTTTGACAGCATTCTTTTTTTACGTCTTTATTTTCTGATTTTTTTTTCTTATTTATTGTCAAACTGATGTACAGAGAGGTTACAGTTTTATACGTTAGGCCTTAGGTACATTTCTTATACTGTTTGTTACCTCCTCCCTCATTCCCCCCTATCCCCCTCCCCTTTTTCCTCTCTTCCCATGAGTTGTTCAGTTGGTTTACACAAAATGGTTTTTGCAAGTATTGCTTTTGGAGTCGTTTATCTTTTTATCCTTTGTCTCGATTTTGACATTCCCTTTCACTTCCCTAGTTCTAATACCAATATATACAGTTTCCAATGTACTCAGATAAGATACAGTGATTGACAGCATTCTTGAAGCATTAAAAATAACCAAAGTGGGCTGGGGATATAGCCTAGTGGCAAGAGTGCCTGCCTCGGATACACGAGGCCCTAGGTTCGATTCCCCAGCACCACATATACAGAAAACGGCCAGAAGCGGCGCTGTGGCTCAAGTGGCAGAGTGCTAGCCTTGAGTGGGAAGAAGCCAGGGACAGTGCTCAGGCCCTGAGTCCAAGGCCCAGGACTGGCCCAAAATAAATAAATAAATAAATAACCAAAGTAACTTTGTGGCTGGGCACAGTGGTTTATATCTTGTGGTCTTCCAGAGAGAAATGGAATGCCATTTTCTGACTTTCAGAGGGCTGACAGCTGCCTGAGAAACATCTATTGTTCTTAGCATTACAAAGACCACAGATTCTACTCTTGGTACAAGTTACTCAGCTTCCAAACTTCCCCAGACCTTGGAATCCGGCAAGGACATATTCAAATTGTGGTTATTTGCTGCTGATCTTCACCTCTTGTTTATAGAAAGTCACCAATCCTATTGCCACCCCCATCCCTGGTGTCAGTAGCTTCTAAGAGACTGCTACCTTGCATTCTGCACTGTACTCCCTGTTCACAGGCCCTGTTCACAGGACCTGAGAAGTCTGTTGCTGGAATCAGGCTCAGGCCCCTTGGTATTCCAAAAATTGGTCCCAAAGCACCAGAACCTAAGTGGCATTTGGAGAGACTGTGAGAGCATGGACCACTAAGGAATATGCTTTTGCTCTCTCTGCTTCTCCAGGACACTCAGGAACATCAGAAGGAGGGATGATGAGAACCCATTCTCCACTCTACACTAAGGCTCCTCTATAGCCCTCACCCCTCATTGTCACCACACACTGGAATGACCCCCACCTCTCTTCAATGCTTAACAACTGGGTTGATGTTTTATTTTGATGCTCAAAACGTCCTGCCACACGGCTAGCAGAAGGCCATGAGGTTTGTTTAGGCTGTGTGTGGGACAAGATGGTCTCCAATTGTCCTTTTACCTTAATGCATTGAAGACATAGCAATGTGTGACCTCACTGAGTTTTACTCAATTGTTATCTTGAAGCTACTAGGAAGTACCAAAATCGGAGTGATCTGGAGCCATTTACCCCTTGGCCTTTCCTTTTTTATTCTTTAGTACCTTTTTAATTCAGTAACTCATCTGAAATCCCACACATATGGCATTTAATTACGAGCATTTGTAATGAATAAATGCCTCTGGGATATGCTTACGACCCTCTTTTGCGAGGTAACTTCAACGGTGGTGCCTAGACTTAACAGGAAATGTTCATTCCTTCAGCAAATGTTCCCACAGCACCTGGCCTAGAGCTGACTCTGCAAAGCATCCTTGGTCTCTCTTTCTCACTTGTGTGATGTCCAAGCACAAATTACAGCACAAATTTCAGTGATGGCTAAAATGAGTTTCCAGATGTCACTTCCATTGGAAAATTGATTGTTAGGTGCTTATTTACAAATCTGAGGTTCAATAATTTCTGAAAAATTCTACAACTTCCTTTATTTTAATTTATTTTTATTGAACAGGTGATGAATAAATTCTGCACATACAATTCTTTATTTTCTGTTTTTGTTACTTGCTATACAAATCCTCTGTCATCACATTTCTCTATTTGCCAGTATGTGTAGTGGCTACAAGTCTTGGCTCTAAACACATAAAGTATTTATTAGATGAATGGCTGAATAAATAAATTATGGATCATTGAAGAGTTAAAAATAAAAGAAAAGGTGGTGAGCATGGTGGGGGGGCGTGTTGCAGTTACAAAAGTAAGGTAATGAGTGCATTTGTTTTGAGCCATTGTTACCACATCCCTCATTATCTCCCATTTACCCCTCCCTAGTCCCTTTTCCCCCAAGTTGTAAGGTTCATATCCAACATGGTGTTAAGTGAGAATCAATGTTGCATTGATTCATCCTTTGTCCTGCTGCTTCTGTGATTCCCTTTCCCTCCTTCCATTTATTGGATAATCTTATGTACAAGAAACAAAGTACAGAAAAATAAGAGAAATGAATAAAAACTACACACAAGACATAATAAGAATCTCTTATTTACATATATTGGAGTTCATGTTAATATGCTTCATTGTAAATGGTCCTATGTAACTGAGGTCGCCTGTGAAGAATATCATAGACATATTCTAGTTATTACAAGTGAAGGAAATCATACAACCTGCTTTTCTTTGTGTCTGGCTTACTTGACTTAATACAGTTTTTCCAAGTCCCTTTTGTAAGTAAATGGAACAACTTGGGAAAAAATTACAACTTCCTTTAAAAATTCTTTTAAATCTATTTTGATAGGCTCCAACAGCATCAGCTAATAAAGATGCCAATATAATAATGCTATGTTAAAATTTAAGTATTCTTTTCAAGTCTCCAAGCTTTTTATCACCCTTTTTCAAAAAAAATAGTATACTTTTCAAGCCTTTTTTCTTTCTCATTACTTTGTGTGTTCAGTAATAGCTGTATTTGTGGCTTTTACTAAGATGTCAACATTTGGAGTCAACTCCTTTTTTTCACCAACAGTCTCTAATATTTGGTAATGTTTTATGACTTCCTCCTGATTCCATTTACCTCACTGTCAAAAACCACAAATGTAAAAGGGAATAGCAAAAAGCAGCAACAAGCCATCTCGATAAAGGACAAACTGAGAATAAATCACAAAGTGTCTGTCAATAGAAATTTAAAGCCCCAAATTTTATTTTCTTTTTAATCTGTTGCTATAAAGTATCAGCCATCTCCAGAAACAGAGTGAATCTGACAGTTTTGTGTTGACTCTTACTTTTCCCATTATAGACACCTCTCATGTCTGTCCCCAAGCAAAAATAAATTTCCCTTTTTAAGCTTTTGATGATAAAAATCTCATCTGAAACCTCATAAATGGTCCTTTATTATCTATATTAATAATGAATAAATGTCTTTCGAATACCCCTGATCTTTCCCATTAGTAGTACCAGATGTATTATAGATAACCTTTTGATTTAACAGCACAAACTCTGAAACAATGTTAAGCATTAAAGGACTGGGTATCTGGACTTCCCGCAGTCAGAGTTCCACACCTTTCTTTCAATCCTAAGTGTCCAGTAGTGACACTAACACTTTTATATCTTTAATGTATGTATGTGTGTGTGCGTACTCTAAAAACCAAGCTCATAAATTTTTATTTTCTGCTGCTTTCTAATCTTCACACATTCCCTGTTCCTTCCCTAACTATTTTCTAGCATGAGCTAAAGACCTCCATGGGACAGAATTTAAATCAGCCCTGAAATGTTCTGATTCATCCCATGCCTTTTTAAAAAAAAATCAAAATTAGTCTACATTTCCCATTGGAAAAAATCCTAGTTGGGAGGATTTTCATGTATGATTTTTTAAGATGATGATCATTCATGAGAGATGTAGTTGTTACTTCCTTATGTTTTAACTTTTTGGAAGGCTTGTTACTAAATGCTCTCTTACTCCATCCTAGATCAAGGAATTTCAGGGGTCAAGGTGAGCCCCCACAAGTCACAGAACTTTTCAGCACAGAGCTTCAGTACCTAGATTTCTTGCACAGCTTCCACTTTCTGAACCATACTTGAGGTTTGACACTTTCCATATGCATGAGTTCTTGGTTCCGGAGCTAGAATACTACTGACAAAGGCATAGGTATGTGGGCTCACACTTGGAAGGCAGGAAGGGAAAAGAGGAGTAACAAGTAATAAAACTCAAGTGTTTTCTAAGGAAGGTAATAGTCATGTGCTCCCTAACATGTCCCTTATTTTCTCCTAGTTACAAAAGAGAATTATTTTCTAACGCAGTTGTACTTATGTCCACCATTCAGGAATATAAAATATTAAAATACCTGGTAAATTGATTTCCACATAAGAAATACTTAGGTGATTATGGAGTTAAAATAACTCAGAGCAGGTGCAAATCCAACCAGGTTGCAGTATCTGTGGACCAAGTGCACTTAGTCTCCAGGTGGTAAGACCCAGTCAGAGTGTGGATAAGAAGAACCTGTGAACCCTGAGTATCCCAGGATTCAGCTAAGATGGGCAAGAATTTTTTTTCCTGTCCAATTTTTTTTATTAATTGAACAAAATTTTTTTTACAAGGTGTTGTGCAAAGAGGGTGCAGTTACATAGTAGGGCAGTGTGTACATTTCTTGTGATATCTTATGACCTGTTTTTCTATCCCTGGTCTAGGTCAGGTAGACATATATGCAATATACAATGTATCAAGAACATATACAGTATTCACAGACTTGGTCTCTTCTGTCTCTCCGTCTCCCTTTGTTAACAGTCATATATCAGGGAGATCATGCCCCTTTGTTTTCTGTGTTCTAGGCTTGTCTCACTCAACATTATTTGTTCGAGTTCTGAACATTTCCCTGCGAATAACAATATTTCACCATTCCTAATCGCTATGTAGTATTCCATTGTGTATAAGTACCACATTTTTTGGATCCATTCGTCTGTGGAGGGGCATCTGGGTTGTTTCCATATTTTGGCTATTGTGAATTGTGCCGCTATAAACATGGAAGTACAAATGTCTTTTTGATATCTTGGGTTTTGCTGTTTAGGATAGATGCCTAGGAGTGGTATGGCTGGGTCAAAGGGTAGGTCTATATTGAGCTTTTTGAGAAACCTCCATACTGTTTTCCAAAGTGGTTGTACTAATTTGCACTCCCACCAACAATGGAGAAGGGTTCCTCTTTCCCCACAGCCCCTCCAGCATTTGTTGTTTCCTGAATTCAGAGTATAGGCCATTCTAACTGGGGTGAGGTGGTATCTCAGGGTTGTTTTTATTTGCATTTCCTTTACTAGCAGGGATGTTGAGCATTTCCTCATTTGTTTCTTTGCCATTTTTATATCTTCTCTTGTGAAGTCTCTCTTTAGCTCTTTTGCCCATTTCCTAATAGGTTTATTGGGCTTGGAGGGGCTTAGTTTTTTGAGTTCTCTGTAGATGACCGATATCAGGCCTTTGTCTGTTGCTGTGCTGGTAAATATCCTTTCCCATATCGTTGGCTGTCTTTCTATTTTGGTGGCTATTACCTTAGCTGTGCAGAAACTTTTTAATTTGTAGTAGACCCATTTGTCGAGTCTTTCCCTTATTTGTTGTGACCCTGAGACTCTATTCAGGAAGTTCCTACCTGTGCCTATAAGTTCTAGTGTCTTTCCTACTCTGTCCTTCAGTAGTTTCAAGGATTCAGGTCTGATGTTGAGGTCCTTGATCCATTTTGAGTTGATCTTGGTGCATGGTGATAGGCTTGGGTCTACTTTGAGTTTTCTGCATATGGCTGCCCAGTTCTCCCAGCACCAGTAGTTGAAAAGGCTATGTTTATTCCATTGTATGTCTTTAGCTCCTTTGTCGAATATCAGTTGGCTGTAAGAGTGCGGTTTTATTTCTGGGTCTTCAATTCTAATCCACTGGTCTTCCGATCTGTTTTTATACCAATACCATGCTGTTTTTGTTATGATGGCCTTGTAGTAGAGCTTGAAGTCTGGTATTGTGATACCTCCTGCACTATTTTTTTTGCCTAGAATTGCTTTGGCTATTCTAGGTTTTTTGCTGTTCCATAGGAATATACGGATTGGTTTCTCTATTTCAGTGAAAAATGTGGCTGGGATTTTGATAGGTATTGCATTGAATTTGTATAACAATTTGGGCAATATGGCCATTTTCACTATATTGATTCTGCCTACCCATGAGCATGGGAGGTCTTTCCATCTCCTTGTGTCTTCTTTGATTTCCCTTATTAGATTTTTGTAGTTTTCATTGAATAGGTCCGTCACGTCCTTGGTTAAGTTGATCCCTAGGTACTTTATTCTTTTTTTGGCTACTGTAAATGGAATTGTTTCCATAATTTCCTTTTCTGTTTGTCTATTGCTGGTGTACAGAAAAGCTGCTGACTTTTGTGGATTGATTTTGTATCCTGCTACTTTGCCAAATTGGTTTATTAGGTGTAGGAGTTTGGGTACTGAGTTTTTTGGGTCCTTCAGATATAAGATCATGTCATCTGCGAATAGGGATAACTTGATTTCTTTCTTGCCGATGTGGATCCCTTTGATGTCCTCCTCTTGCCTTATTGCTATGGCTAGGGATTCCAGCACTATGTTGAACAGAAGTGGGGAGAGTGGGCATCCTTGTCTTGTTCCTGAGTTTAGGGGGAATGATTTAAGTTTCTCTCCATTTAATATGATATTAGCAGTTGGTCTGTTGTATATGGCTTTTATTGTTTTGAGGAATGTTCCATCTATTCCTGTTCTCTCCAAAGCTTTTAATAGGTATGGATGTTGTATTTTGTCAAAGGCTTTTTGGGCATCGACTGAGATAACAATGTAATTCTTAGTTTTAGATCTGTTTATGTGGTGAATTACGTTGATTGATTTACGGATGTTGAACCATCCTTGTGACTGAGGGATGAAGCCTACTTGGTCATGATGTATGATTTTCTTGATCAGTTTCTGGATCCTGTTAGCTAATATTTTATTGAGGAGCTTTGCGTCTGTGTTCATTAGTGATATTGGTCTGTAGTTCTCTTTTTTTGTTGGGTCTTTGCCTGGTTTGGGAATGAGTATGATATTAGCTTCGTAGAATGTTTGGGATTTCCTCTCTGTTTCTATTTCGCGGAAGAGTTTGAGGAGTATTGGTATTAGCTCCTCACTAAAGGTTTTGTAGAATTCGTTGGTGAATCCATCTGGGCCTGGGCTTTTCTTAGTAGGGAGGTTCTTGATTACCTCCTGTATCTCACCGTAAGTTATTGATTTAGTTGATTTATTTCTTCTTGGTTCAGTTTGGGCAGTTTGTACTTCTGTAAGAATTGATCCATTTCTGTAAAATTATTGTTTTTTGCTGAGTAGGGGTTTTGGAAATAGCTCCTTATGATTGTTTGAATATCGTGTGTACTTGTTGTAATTTTTCCAGTGGAGTCCCTGATTTTACGTATATGAGTCTTCTCTTCTTTTTTTTGTGAGTCTTGCAAGGGGTCTGTCAATTTTGTTTATTTTCTCAAAGAACCAGCTTTTAGTCTTATTTATTTGTTGAATGGTCTTTCTATTTTCAATCAGATTTATCTCTTCTTTAATCTTTGTGATCTCTCCCCTCCTAGTCGTTTTAGATTCTGTCATTTCTTGTTTCTCCAGTTGTTTTAGTTTCATCGTGAGGGTATTCACCTGCTCTGCTTCCATTCTTTTAATGTGGGTGCTGAGTGCAATGATCTTGCCCCTCAGTACTGCCTTAGCTGTGTCCCATAGGTTTCTTTGTGATGTGTTTTCTTTGTCATTGTGGCTTATGAATTCGTTGATTTCATCTTTAATTTGGTCTGTGGCCCAAGTGTTGGATAGCAGCGTGGCATTTAGCCTCCAAGAGTGTGTATAGGCTCTGTGGTATCCTTTGTTGTTGAGGGTTACCTTTAATCCACTGTGATCAGATATAATACATGGGATGATGTCAATACTTTTGTATTTGCTGAGGTTCTTTGTGTGGCTATGACGTGGTCTATTTTGGAATATGATCCATGGGCTGCTGAAAAGAAGGTGTATTGGGTCTCTGTAGGGTGAAAAGTTCTATATAGGTCTGTTAGATCCATTTGGGAAATGGTGTTATTTAGGTCCTCAGCTCCCTTACTAATCCTCTGGGTGTTGGATCTGTCTCTTGGAGAGAGAGGAGTATTAAAGTCACCCACTATGATTGTGTTTGTGTCTATCTTGCTCTGTAATTCTGTGAGAATTTTCTTGACATATGTAGGGCCTCTTTTGTTCGGTGAGTATACATTTATCACCGTGATTTCTTGATTCTGGATTTTTCCTTGTATTAATATGTAGTGTCCTTCTTTGTCTTTTTGAGTGGACTTTAATGAGAAGTCCATCTTGTCTGAGATCAGAATGGCTACACCTGCCGTTTTGGTGGGTGCATTTGCTTGGTAGATCTTGCTCCATCCTTTCATTCGAAGCCTGTTTTTGTCCCTTGCTGTAAGGTGGGTCTCTTGTAGACAGCATATGTCAACTTTTTGTTTGCGAATCCATTCTGCCAGTCTGCTCCTCTTTATCGGGGAGTTTAAACCATTTATATTTAAAGAGATCAAGGATAAGGGTGTTTTTTCTCCTTCCATTTTCTTGTTGGGCTGTTTTTTCCTCTTTTTTTTTTGTCTTTAGTGAGCTGGTCTTTCTGCTGGACTTTGGCTATTGAAGTTTCTTTCTGATTCTGTCTGTGTGTCTTTTACGATCTCTGTTGGGTGGGGTTCCCCTCTTAATATTCGCTGTAGGGCTGGTTTTTTATTCACATACTCCTTTAGCTCCTCTTTGGTGTGGAAAGATCTGGTTCTCCCATCGAATATGAACTCCAATTTCGCTGGATATTTGATCCAAGGTTGTAAATTGTTATTCTGAAGTACTTGGATGGTGTTCTTCCACTCACTTGGAGCTTGGTAAGTTTGTGTGGATAAGTCGGATGTTATTCGAATCCTCTTCCCATTGAAAAAAGTTTCCTTCTTCGCTTTGGCTGAATTCAGAATTTGCTCTTTAATCTTGAGGTCTGTAGTCTTGAATATTATGTGCCTTGGGGTGGCTTTCCTGGGGTCTGGCCTGCCAGGTGTCCTATAGGCTTCGGTTACCTGGATGGGGTCCCCTGTGAGATTGGGGAAGTTTTCTGCAATAACTTTATTGAGAACATGATTAAGCCCTCTGTTCTGGTATTCGGCTCCTTCTTCTATTCCAATTATGCGCAGATTATATCTCTTGTCTTTGTCCATTAGTTCCTGGATTAGTCTTCCCTGAAGCTTCACCTTTTCTTGGAGTGTGGTCATTTTCTGGTTGTTGTCAGCTGCTTCATCGTCCAGGTGAGAGATTCTGGATTCTATATGGTCCACTCTTTGTGTTATGGTTTCAATTGCGGAGTTTATGGATGTCAGAGAGCTATTTATGGTTGTCCTATCAGCTCTGATCGTGGAGATTTCTTCCTTTAAAGAGTTGTATTTTAAATCTATTTTTTCATGCATTTCAATTCTCAGGATGTGGAGATTTTCTTTAAAGGTGGCTTGCATTGTATCCATTTTTGCTTCCATTTCTTTATTTGAGGCTTGCATTGTATCCATCTTTGCTTCCATTTCTTTCTTGGCTTCCTGGGTGTCCTTCCAGATTTCTGCTCTAAACTCCTGGAATTGTTTTCTGATTTCATTTCTGATGCTTCCGATCATTCCTGTTAACATGGCCTCATTTGCTTTTTTAGTCTCCATCTCCTCTTCAGTCGTGCTGCTTTTTGGAGCTGGCGAGTTGGCTTGCCCTTTGATGAACTGAGTTATGTTTCTTTGTGATTTGCGCATCTGGAGGTCTGTGTAAATCTTCCCTCCCTCCTGTGTAGGCGTGTCTATGGCAGCAGGTGCTCTCGCTGTGGCCCCACCCACCAGTGCAGGGTACACCTACCAGAGCGAGAGCTGTCGCCGGGGGCCCCGCCCTCCTGTGCCCTGTGCGTCCACTACAACAGGCACTTTAGCTGGATATGCCTCCCAGAGCAAGCCCCGGGTTGTTGGGTTGTGCTTCCGCCCTCCTGCGAGTCCGTTGGGGGTGGGGTATGTGTGGGGTCCAGTGGAATCGACTGTCCGGGTGTGGCTTGGCACCCTCAGGCCTCACCTCCGCTGTGAGAGGGGACGTGATCAGGCTCAGGTGACCCTGCTGGGCTGGTATTGCCCACCAGCACCTGTGATTTTAGTTGTGAGAGTCTGCGAGGTCCAGGCACCTCGGGTGGGGCTTGCACTGCCCGCCGTCCCCCGGCTCCTGTTGGGAGGGGGGCGGGGCCAGTTCTGCCAGTTCAGGAACCTGTGGGGTCTTGGGGCTGCTCCGCCCTTTCCCTGCTAAACTGACTTCCCAGCGCCTGATGGGGGCTCCCCGCCTGATTTGGGGGTTCTTTGTTCACCTCGGGGTGGGGAGGGGGAGGGAGGGAGATCTAGCTTCTTTGTCGGGCTTGGGTCTCTGATAGCTGGTCTCCCATTGGGGGAGGGGGCAATGGGGGACTCACAGTTGCTGCTTTGTGTGTGTGTCCCGCGCAGCCATTGGCCCTTCAGGGGTTGGCTATGTGTCGTGGTGGCTTCCCCGGTTCCCTCTTTCTGCCGCGCTGGGTTCCCTTGTCCGAACCCGGTGTGGACCCAACCTTCTCGTCGCTGCCAGTGTGTGTCTTGGTCCGCACCCTGCCTTGTGACCGTGGGGTCTCCCGCTATATGAATTCTGCGCTCCTGGCAGCCTGTCTGCCGATCGCCGGGTTCCCCTTTCCCAGCCTGGCCCTGTTTGGGCCAGGGTTGGCTGGTGGGGGGAGGGTGCCCCGGAGATTCTCCGGCTCCGTGTAGGTTTTCAGTTCTTCTTTTTTGCTCCTTTTTGTTTTCACGCGTTTCTCCACTGCTTCTGGATGCTGGTTTTGCTGGGTTCTTGATGGGGTGTTGGGTGTTGGAGTTCCCAGCTCGCTATTCAGTTGGAGCGAGTCGGGGTGCCTCCCTATTCTGTCGGCGCCATCTTTCTCCTTTAGAATTTTTTTCTAGAATTCCACTGTACTACCAAGCACAGAAATGGGATAGCATATGGGAAACGAGAATCTCAGTTTGAGGAACATACCTGGAATGGCCAGGAGCTCTGTGAGCTGGGAAATTCTTGGCCAGTTACATACAGGCAGCAGAGACTTCTAGATAAAGAGCTAGGGACCACTGGAGTTCAGTGTGCTGGACTTCTGGACTCCAGCAATGGGGAAGATGGTGTACATGCAAGCCCAAGTGGATGAGGAAGGCTTTCAGATATTCCTACCAGACTGGCTCTGCCTGAGTTGCCAACTCAACTCTGTTGAGTTGAGATTGGTGACAGAAGTGACAAAGCCGTCCTAGACAACAGGAGCAAAATGAGAAATAAAGCCATGAGTGGCATCTAGGGTCTTTATGGATTATCTTCCACCTACTGATATAGCTTTGTTTCTTTCTACCCCCCCCCCCATATTTCATCTCATCCATTGACCAAACTATACTACCAGTACTCTCTTAACACTCACTCATTTCCTAATTTATCTTCCATTTTCATTTACTGTTTCTGCCTGACCCTACCCCCAACACAATATTAGATTGAGAAAATTGTTGTAGCTCTACAAGGATGACCACAAATCCCATGTCTTCGTAAAACCTTTCTGGATTCAACAGCACATACACATGAATAGAAACTGAATTCTACATGGTGATATGGGCTTGAGGCTCACAAGTTCAAGACTAGCTTGAGCTACATTTTGATTTCTGTTATAGCCTGGGCTATAAAGTAAAACTCTATTGAAGGAAGAAAGGGAGGGAGGGAGGGAAGATGGAGGGAGGAAAGAAGGAAAGATTTATTTGTGTGTCTCTGATATCATTTGATATTCTGCTTTATCACAGAACTATTTGTATATTACAAGCTAATATTTTTCATCTTCCAATCCCAGTGTGCGTTGTTTGACCCGAAAGGACTTAGAAACTCACCAGGTAACTCTGAGCCAGCACACAGTGTGAGCATCATGACTGCTCATTAACTCAGAATTTATTCTGTTGCTGTTGCTTTAATCCCAAGCACTCTCATGATTTTCTTGGATTAAGGGGTCAGGGGAGTTTTGCTGACTTTTTGATCTGCATGCTTACCTGGCTGTTCAGTCTAATATGTACTACTAGGTCTACTTTGCTGTTTCTGCTATTCTCTCTTCACTTTAATCTTCATTTTCTGCATATTGGCATGGTCACTGGCATCTCAAAAGCTCTGCAGTCCACATCACTCTTCTCTTCTTGTCTGTTCCCAGTGGGCCTTCACTGGGGTAAGCCAAAGAGGAGATCCAAGGAGAGGCTTCTCCACACAAACAAGACTTAATGGAAACCATATACTTTTGAAAGTTCAGGCCCTTTGTTTTTGTTTTTTTTTTTCTTCCAGTCCTGGGCCTTGAACTCAGGGCATGGACGATGTCCCTGAGCTTCTTTTGCTCAAGGCTAGCACTCTACCACTTGAGCCACAGCACATCTTCTGGCTTTTTCTGCTTATATGGTACTGAGGGATTGAACCCAGGGCTTCATACATGATAGGCAAGCACTCTACCACTAAGCCACATTCCCAGCCTAGCCCTTCATTTTTATACCTAACCAGAACAACAAAAAGTAATTATATGGGACAAAACCAGAGCTTATATGTAGGAAATGTCCAAACACATTGGTATGCTGAAGAATTTTTTACATATATATAAAACTACTTATAATAAAACTTGATTAACACTATGTATATTGAAGTTCTAAAGATATATCAACTCAAAAAGAACAAACTATTTCCTTCATATTTTAAAAATTCCAAAAAAATACATTTTCAACTAAGCAAGCAACAAAATATATAGGGTAGAAATGTTTATACAGATAGATAGATAGAGCTATGTGAATGGTATAAAATGGATACTCTGTTACAGGGATGACTAGATTAGGAGATGATCTTAATATGCTGAATAAAAGAAGTAAGTTTCAAGTAATTTTGAAAATAATTATAGTATTTTATATTCTGAAATTGAAATGCATGCTTATACAATAATAAACTGGGCACAATATCTACTTATACAATAATAACTATATGCATTTGCTGTGTTACCCACAGCCTTGAACTGACAATGCTACAAAAGGTATCCTTTCTCATGAGATTCAGATAGGGAAACAAAAGAATTCCCACTGGAATTATACTATACAGGTGTCAATTTGTGGATAAGGATACTTGTTCAAGGTTAAAGCAAGTGGCAATGATAATTACTTAGACAATTCAGAACCATGCTTTTCAGCTCTTGCAGAGGTTTTCATGACTGCAAATTAGAAATTACTCATCTAAAGAGCTCAGATTCATTGTATAGTTGAATGAAACATATGTGCTTCTTTTGAACAAGTAACCAGATGGTTTAGAAATGAGGAAAATTTTACAGGCAAGACTCAATTGATAGAAAGCTCTTGTAACTTCCATGTTAGCACTCATTTCACTCTACTGCTACCCCTAATTAGTTGTCTTTCTCCATCACCAGGCTCTACTCTCTGTGAGAGCAGAGATGGAGTGAGTCATGTTTGTTGAAGTTTTTGTTGCATGCCAAGCAAGGCCCAGTATGCATTAGACAAATGAACCAAATGAATTAAGTGAACTTCCTTGCATGTCTAGGATAAGACTCTGAGGAAATTCTAATAAATATGCTATGCTGTAGATAGACAGGAGAGGGAAAGAAATAAATATTCTCCTTGATGTATTTAATCTAGAGGTGTGATATGATTAATTGATTCTGAAAAGTTAGGTCAAAGTGTTCAAGCTTCAGTCTCCTAATTAACCAGCAAAAAGCCAGAGTAGAGGTGTATCTGAAACAGTAGAGCAAAAAAGCCCAGTGACAGTACAAAAGACCCTGAGTTCAAGCCCTGGTACCAACACACACACACACACACACACACACACACACACACACACACACACACACACACACACTAGGTCAAAAGGTATATATAGCAAAGAAATGACCAGACCAGTTTGACTCAAAGAAAGGGCTGCAAGTAGACCCTGTGTGGAAACTTGGAACTTATAAGCCAAAGGTTGGCCAGAGGAACTTCAGTTTTACAACTGTGCTCTGCTCAGATAAGTATTGAGCTGTGTAACAAGGATTCATGTAGTATAATTTAAGGAGCAGAGGTGGTCATTAAGGCTGAGTTCCAAGCATCAATACTGAGACACAAGTATGAGGCTATAAAATAAGAGGCAAGTTCCACGACTGCATTTAACTGAGATACAATTAATACAATACTAAAGTGCTCATATTTAAACTATACAGTTGGGTAGTTCTGATATATCTATATCTCTGCCCATGAAACCTGCTCACAAACCCAGAGTTTCCCCACATTCCTTTGCAGTCCTTCTTCCAAAGGCTCAAATAAATATACTCAATGATTTTTTACAAAAAGCAAAGGCTGTATGATGCAACATGTAAAGTATCTTCAATAAATGCTTCTGGAGCAAACTACTCAACATCCACATTAAAGGAAAACTAGATATGACCCTACCAAAAAACAGATAATCTAAAATGTGTCATACAAGCTGGAGGTATGGCTCACGTGGAAGAGCAGCAACTGAGCAAAGAAGCTGACGAAGCATGCAGCTCTAAGTTCAAACCTGAGTTCATAGACTCAATTGTGGCGTGCAAGAATATAACAGCTTAGAAGGTAACATAGAAAATCTACATGACTGTGTTTATACTGATGACCTTTTACATACAACACCAAATGCATGATTAATAAAAACCAGAATTGATAGCTGACTCTGATTATAATTAAAATATTCTGCTCTGTAATGCAAAGATATGGTCAATAGAATAAGGCAAGCCACAGAAAAAGGAAGAACTATTTAAGAAAGATGTATCAGATATGGCACTTTTATCTAAAACAGACAAAATATTTTTAAGATTAAAAAGAACAAAATGTATATATAAACACAAAGAAACATGCTAAACAGCATATGCCATTAGAGACTTGCAAATCACAACAGTGAGATCTTATATACCTATTAGAATATCCAAAATATTGATGCTGATGACACCAAAATTCTGGTGAGGACATGGAGGAATAGGAACTCTCATTTTATGGCTGGTCAGATCATAGCACCATCCAGCCATTTGGGAACAACTGTTAAGAAATTTCTTACAGGGCTGGGGATATAGCCTAGTGGCAAGAGTGCCTGCCTCGGATACACGAGGCCCTAGGTTCGATTCCCCAGCACCACATATACAGAAAACGGCCAGAAGTGGCGCTGTGGCTCAAGTGGCGGAGTTCTAGCCTTGAGCGGGAAGAAGACAAGGACAGTGCTCAGGCCCTGAGTCCAAGGCCCAGGACTTGCCAAAAAAAAAAGAAATTTCTTACAAATGTCATATATCAAGAAAACTAACAATAACAATTGTTGGAGGGGATGTGGCCAAAAGGGAACCCTACTTCATTGTTGGTGGGAATGTAAATTGGTTCAGCCACTCTGGTAAGCAGTATGGAGATTCCTCAGAAGGCTAAATATAGAACTCCCCTATGACCTAGCAGCCCCACTTTTGGGTATCTATCCAAAAGACCACAAACAAAATCACAGTAAAGCCACCAGTACAACAATGTTCATCACAGCACAATTTGTCATAGCTAGAATCTGGAACCAACCTAGATGCCCCTCAGTAGACGAATGGATCAGGAAAATGTGGTACATATACACAATGGAATTTTATGCCTCTATCAGAAAGAATGACATTGCCCCATTTGTAAGGAAATGGAAGGACTTAGAAAAAATTATACTAAGTGAAGTGTGCCAGACCCAAAGAAACATGGACTCTATGGTCTCCCTTATAGGAAATAATTAGTACAGGTTTAGGCAAGTCATAGCAGAGGGTCACAAGAACCCAACAGCTATACCCTTATGAACACATAAGATGATGCTAAGTGAAATGAACTCCATGTTATGGAAACGATTGTTATATCACAGTTGTAACTACTTTCAATGTCCCATGTGTATCTGTAGCTTCGATTATTGATGTTCTTGTATCACCTTCCTGTGATTGTATATACACTATCTCTGTAACCTTATCTGAGTATATTGGAAACCGTGTATACTGGTATTAGAACTAGGAAATTGAAAGGGAATACCAAAATTGAGAGACACAGGGTAAAAAAAGACAAACTACAAAAGCAATACTAGCAAAACTGTTTGGTGTAAATGAACTGAACACCTCATGGGGGGAAAGGGAAAGGTGGAAGAGGGAGGGCGGTATGAGGGACAAGGTAACAAACAGTACAAGAAATATATCCAATGCCTAATGTATGAAACTGTAACCTCTCTGTACATCAGTTTGATAATAAAAATTTGAAAAAAAAAAAGAAATTTCTTACAAAGCCAAATACACTCAACAATCACAGTGTGTGAGTGCTGGCCCAAGAAACATGGACTCTATGGTCTCCCTTATAGGGAATAATTAGTACAGGTTTTGACAAGTCACAGCAGAGGATCACAGGAGCCCAATAGCTATACCCATATGAACACATAAGATGATGCTAAGTGAAATGAACTCCATGTTATGGAAACGATTGTTATATCACAGTTGTAACTACTTTCAACGTGCCATATGTAACTGTAGCCTCTATTATTGATGATATTCCTGTATCACCTTCCTGTGGTTGTACCTACACTATCTCTGTATCTTATCTGAGTATATTAGAAACAGGGGATACTGGTATTAGAACTAAGAAATTAGAAGGGAATACCAAAACCGAGGGACACAGGGTTAAAAAAGACAACTACAAAAGCAATACTTACAAACTGTTTGGTGAAAATGAACTGAACAACTGAACAACTCATGGGGGGGAACTCATGGGGAGGGGGGAGGGGGGAATGAGGGACAAGGTGACAAACAGTACAAGAAATATATCCAATGCCTAAAGTATGAAACTGTAACCTCTCTGTAATTCAGTTTGATAATAAAAATTTTAAAAAAGATGGAATTCTGGGAAATCAGAGCACTAAATGCTCATGGAGGAGGATATTAAAAAGAGTAACATGAAAAAAAAAAAGCTTGTCCACACCAAAACCTGAACACCAATGTTCATAGTACCTTTGTTCATAATTGCTGAAAGTAAACAAATTGTCCTTCAGTAGATGAACAGTCATAGCCATCACATATGCAGACAATGAAATATTATTCAGCACTAAGAAGAAATGAGTCATTGAGTCATGAAAAGATAGCATCAACTTAAATGCATGTAATTAAGTGAAAGAAACCAATCTAAAATCACCATGCATCCTTTGTGACTCCAACTTTTTGTGAATTGTAGCCAGGCACAGTTGGCTCACACCCATAATCCTAGCTACTCAGGAGGCTGAGATCTGAGGATCTCTGTTCAAAGATAACCTGGGCAGCAAAGTCCGTGAGACCTCTTATGTCCAATAACAACAACAAAAACTAGAAATGGAGCTATGACTCAGGGGTAAAACACTAGCCTTGAGGGAAAAAATGCAAAGACAATGCTCAGGTCCTGAGTTTAAACCTGGCACAAAAATTAAATAAATAAGTATAGACAGACGGAAATAAATAAACAAACAAACAAACAAATAAATAAATAAATAGTACTTTGCCAAAGCCTAGCAAAGGGTGGGAAAAATAAACAGAACACTGGAAAATTTTGGAGTGGTGAAACTACTGTGTCTGAGACTTTAATAGTGGATAGATGTCATTCTCCATTTGTCAAATCTTATAATGTCAAGAGTACCTCCTAATATAACTATGGACTTGGGTTGAAGTGTCACTTTCGGGGTAACATAACTGTAAACCCAAGTTCATTGCTTGCAACTCAAAAATGTCAGTGGCTGGAGGATAAGTTGGTGGGCAAGAGAAAATGATTTATTTGGAAAGCTAACCAACCAAGGAAGGCGGTGGTGATCCCCAACAATGACCATCTTGTTTGAGGACTGCAGGTACACATATTACATAGGGAGTTATGGGGAGGCATATCAGATGCCAGATTGGTTAAGATTTAGGGTGATCACCAATTTGGGGTGCTTTGCTCTTCTGGTGCGTAGTTTAGTATTATCTAAAGACCACTGGGTGTACTCAGTTCTAGAAATCTAAAGAAAATTTACTGGTAAGAAATTCTCTGCTCTTGTCTTCTTAGTCCTTTTCCCAGGAGTAGCTACTCTGATGGTTAATTATTAGGACAAAAAAACAGGGGCCTTTTCCCTGTAGAATAGGGATGATAGGAAAATACTAGTTTTCCCCAGGGGAGAACTCAAGAAGATAGAGGAAAGCAACTTTCCTCCAGAGAAAAGATAATATTTGCTAGAGAACAATTGCTAATCCATGTGGTACCATCTACAGCAAAACCAGAAGGGACTCAATTGCCCAGTTCTGTAAATTTTACCAAGTATCAACTAAGAGAAAATGATGCCAGGGAGTTCATTTAGGTTTTCCTTGGTATCAGCAAGTCCTGGATTATAACAAATGCCCACTACTGGGGCAGGATTTTTACCAAGCCCAGAGCTCAGGAGATTGAGCATTTGTGGAGTCAAGTGTACTTAGAAACTCTTTATCTTCCACTAGAAAAAGAATCCCATAGTATTTTTGGTGGGTGTGGGGGTTGCTGTGGTTGTTTTTACCCAGAGGCAACCTCGACCACGATCCTCCTACCTATGTCTCCCAGTTAGCTGGGGTCACAGCACTAACACTTCCAGGTTGTCTTTGGAGAGAGATAGTCTTTTTTTTTTCAAAATTTTATTATCAAACTGATGTACAGAGAGGTTACAGTTTCATACGTTAGGCATTGGATACATTTCTTGTAGTCTTGCTAGCGTTTTCTTGGGTTGTCTGATAACTCCCTGCATAGATAGGAAGATCTTTCTTAAGGCTCTAGAGACAGTCTGTAGCCTTTGATATTTAAGAGAAAAGATATAACCACAAGGTGAATGAAAAAACCCACATCTGCTCTCCAGAGCTGGATGAACAAAGTGCAAACCACATAAAATCTAAATTACTATTCTAACTAGAGACTTAGTATTTTCCAGATAGTAAGTGATGCAAATGTGCAGGCCTCAAGAGTATTATTTTGTAAAATAGGACATTTATGGTTTCAGTAATTGGAAGTTATTGAAGGCTTGGGAAAAGGAAGTAAAGGTATTTAAGTGGTTTATTCTAAAGGAGGGTATGTATTCGCACCTGCCGAGTGTGTGTGTGTGTGTGTGTGTGTGTGTGTCAACAAATATAAATCCAAGTAGGTTTCTGCCAACAAAAAAGTATTTTAATGACCAGCCATCACAGAGCTATCATTTTTACAACTTCCATTTAACAACACAGAAGTTAAAAGTCTCCTTGATGGCCTGTGGGATATGAACCTGGAAGCTGAGGCCTTTTAGGCAGTAAGAGGACCATTGGCTGTAGTCCTATGCTCCACAGGTAGTTTAAATTCTGCTGCCTTTTCACAAGTCTGCTCACTTTCACCAACACACACTCACATGCACATACAATGCAAGGCTGACCACCTTTCTGCATAAGTGAAGATAAGCTATGTAACAAATCTTTTGTTTCCTTTCCCTCAGTCTCCAATAACCCACTATAATTATTTCTTAATGGACTAGCCAACTTTCCACATTCCACCTGCCTACTGAATACGTGCTTGAGGAGCCCTGCTTCCCACTGAAATACTTGTATTCTAGTGAATGTCAACATTTCTTCTTCTAATAATACTAGTATTTCTGACCTTTCTCCTACTAGTGATCTGTTTTATATTTCTACACTTTGGGCTTATATGTCTCACTGGGAGTGGTGTTATCTTCCTACTTTAACATGTTCTGTAAGAGTACGGTGCATACGAAAATATAGACTATATTACAGGAAGTTTCCAGGTAATTCTAATGAGCTGGGAACAACTGTTTAATATAGGCCCATGTGAGGAAGGTATTTGTGGCATGCTCAGTACTCTGCCTTGGGAAGCCACACAGCAAATCAGAAAGGAGGATATTTAATAGTCAACCTGGCTGGATTTCCAACTTCGCCAATCCAAAGCCATGGGCAGATCACATGATTTCCCTGAGCTTTGCTTAGATGGAAGAAGATTAATGATGCATATGTAGTGGTACTGAGAAAGTCCTCAATTGTCACACATTTTAAGTTTCTTTTTTTTTAATCTTGATGGTATTCTATTGCATGTATAAACCACATTTTTCATCCATTCTGTTGCTTAACATCTAGGTTTATACTACATCTTTCTGTGAATAATTTTGCAATAAAACAGAAGTAGAGATTTCTCCTTGATATCTCCTAGATACTGAAGTCAGTTTGGCAGGTAAAAATTCAGAAGTGCATTGATAGATCACATGTTCATGGACTCTCCATACTGTCTCCCATAAACACTTTCCATTGCCACCAACTGTGTGTGCAAGGAGTCCAATTTCTCCTTAACCTGGACAAAACCTATTATGTCTTATCTTCTTGTTAAGAGTCACCCTGGGCATCATTTGTCAGGTACGTGAGCTGACATCTCATCCTGGTTTTGATTTGTATTTCCCAACATGGAGGACATTATGCCATGTGAAACAAGCCAGTTACAGAAAGACAAATATTGTGTAATTCCACTTTATGAGGCTTCTAAAATAGTCAAAGTCATAAAACAGAAGAATAAGAATAAGATAGTGTTTGCCTGGAATGGGAGAAGAAAAAAAAACGGGAGTTAGTTGCCAGTCAAAGGCCAGAAAGTTTCAGTCAAGCAAAATGAATCAGCCCTAGAAAGTGTCTGTATGACAGCATACCCACAGAGGGTAGAACTCATATTAAATATTCTTACCACAGACAAATAAATAAAATAAAAATCCATGCAAGTGTAAAAAGGAAAGATCGATGTGAGCTGCAGTAACAAGATGTGGACTGCAGTAGTGACAGAGGGTTCTAGAAGTTCCTGGAGAGGGGTTTCCACAGGGCCTGGAGTATGAGGGTATTAGCTGAATAAATCTGGGGAAGTGAGTCACTGGCAGCAAGGCAGTTTTGCACAATGTAGGTCAATAAGGAATGGGCTTCTGGAGGAAGGAGGACAATATTACCTGAGATCCTAGGTCCCTCAACACATCTTTTTTCATTGTTGTTTTGAGGGATTTTTTTTTAGAGGAGAGGATTTTCTTGGAGGGTATTGGGGGGGGGGGGAGTGTTGTATGCCTGCACTAAGGCTTGAATGCAAGGTCTGGGTGCTGTCCCTTACCCTTTTGGCTCAAGGCTAATGTGCTACCACCTAAGGTATACCTCCATTTCTGGCTCTTTGGTGATTAACTGGAGATAAGAGTCTCATATACTTTCTTGTCTGGGCTGGCTTCAAACGATGATCCTTCTATCTCAGCCTCCTAAGTAGATGAGATTACAGGCTTGAGCCACCAGCACCCAGCTCAGCACACCTTCTGAGCAGATAACAAACACTCATCACAAACAGCCTGTAGAATGAAATAAAAGTGCCTCTAGCTGACTATAGAAATGATTCCCTGAGCATACCAAAGAAAACCCACAAGAAGACAACACCACCATTATACTCAGCACATTTCATTAGTGCCACTCAGTTGGAGGCTGTGGGAAATTCAACAGTAAACACCGGTAATGCTCTGATCAGTATCAATAAGCCTTTTCAGAATGACAGAATGGAGGGAGGGGAAATGAATCCACATGGAATAAATATTTGGGCCAGAAGAGAAAGGGTTGTACAGGAAGAGTAACTGCATGAAGAATGTTTCTAGAGGAAAGAATTAGCTATGTTTCACACTATTACTTAGACTGGAATAGATGGTAAGAGCAATACAGTAGTTAAAGTGAAGTATTGTCACTTAGTGAAATGAAATGCATGTGTTCCTCAGCTTGCAATGGAATTACATCCTGATAAACCCAGCACAGGTTGAAAACACATCTCCCATTCCTGCCCTACCAGCCAACACAGCCTGGTCACACAGTATGCCACACAAGGTTGCTTATGTTGTCTTCTCATCATGGGACTGACCGGGAGCTGTAGTCATCGCTGCTGTCCCAAATCACCAGAGAAGAGCAGCCTGTATTTCACCAGCCCAGGAAGAAATTCACATTCAAAATTCCAGATACAGTTACTCTTTCAGTGCATATCACTCTTGAACCCCAAAACTAAGTCAAACCAGTGTAAGTGAGGAACAGTATGTACATTTCTAGACCTTGTTATATTATCCAGATTCCTTATTAGTAAAAAAAAGTCATGGTGAGTTTTATGAATGAAGAACACAAGTAAATAAATGATGAAGACCTCAGATATGCTTTCTGGGAAAAATACAATAACAAATATTTTCTTATCATGAAATGTTTATGGATATTATGAATAAGATGCCAAATCAATTAGTTTTAGTCCTTTTGTGGCCAGAGAAAGGAGAAAAGGAAAGAAATATAATTGGGAAAGTGAAAGGGGATGGGAACAGGGTGATGGATTGATTCAATGTAAATAAAATTCATTGAAACGAATACAATTCCTGGAGTCATCTCAGCACAGAAGGGAAGTTGAAGGGACATCCATTCAGACACAACATCACCAGCCTGTACTCTGCCATCCTTTCTAAAGACCACAAGTAAGCTGAAGCATTTTCAAAATTACATTTTCCACATCACCTGAGCTAATATACCAGAGTAATGTGAAATATTATAAATTTGACTTTCAAAGGGGGTGTTTCAACCTGCATGTTACAGTGTGGAAAATTAAGCCAATTCTTTTGAATTGATTGACTGCTGAAAACATACCTGTGGGTCGGGGGGGGGGGAGGACATGTTTTCTGACTCTTTAGGCTATTCTTCAAAGGCACAGATTTTTGGTGCCCTCTTGGGAAGTGATGATTCAGGATTGTCATTTTAAAAAACTCAAACATCACATATAGTTTTAGATGACATAGTTGTAAGCCATATACTCCATTTTAATCCAGTCTTTGTGTGCTCCTTTTGTAGCTCAAGGTGGATATATATGGTCTTTTGTTTATTAGTTTTCTATTTGTGAGCTAGAGTAACAGTCACCATGAACTGTTAAGTATCCTGAAGGAGGCATAGAATCAAATATACATGTAGCAGATATTTGTTAAAGAAAATGAAGAGGGGAAAAAAAGATCTAGAGTAAAGGAAAGAATCACAACTCTGTTTATTTATCTCCTTGATATACTCTTCCCACAGCTCACCTATGGCTGTCTAGGTCAATGGGCCTCTGGAATCTTGCATTTGTCCACCAACATTTTAAATCAATATCTGAAAAAAATGTGTCCTGGGGAATTTTTCTTAAAGTGAATGCCCTGGTAAGAGAGGACTCTATGGATTATTTCCTACAAGACTGCTCAATATAATTTGAAAAGGAACAGAAAGTTAATGGCTTCCAGATCTCCTACCACACTCTTCTGCAGATTCTAAGCTGTCTACAACACAGACCCAGAGCCTCAGGAAACGGAGCTATAAATGTTCAAATGGGAAGCCTTCCCATTTGGCTCTCTCCCTCCCCCATCTATTCCCCTTTCTTCCATTCCTTCTGTCAGCCATGGACATTATTTTAATCACCTCCAAGGAGGTTTTCCAAAAGAGAGGCATTGAGAGAAGGCAGGGTGGGGAGGGAGGGGGGCAGAATGCCATAATTGTTCTCAGACAAAGACAGAGAAGGGCAAGATAGGAGCGAGAGTAATGGAGAGGACAGGACCCAGGACCTCATCTGTAATGCAAGGCCTGGCATCCCCAGATGCTACCAAAGCATCTACCTCCCTTCTTGCAGGAAGAATTGGATTAGTCACCGTCTTGTCTCCTAATGGACACACTCTGTGCTCTTTAGAGCTTCATTTACTGGGTTAATAGTGCTTTGCCTGAGTTCCTCTGCTATAGGAAGAAAAAAAAAACCTGTAAGAAGAAATATTCTGGGTGCAGTCCGCAACCACTGACACGAGTAATATCGTATTCATCACAGACAGACCTCGTATCTCATTACTACTGAAGAGCTGCCCTGGAGGCATCTGAGCCTGGCCAGGCCAGGCCTCTCATGTGGAACCGTTCAGGTATATTGTGAAATGATTTAATGCGATAATAATGTCCACTTTGTGAGATAGATTATGTTTTTTATAGTGGCTGATGGTTAATGAATGATACATTAGCAAACATCACTAAAACATTATGGAAAGATGCAGATGCAGAAAGTCCGCTTTGCTGTTACTTCTTGCCTTTCTCCCCAAGCGGTCCTGCCATCCCCTGCCCCCACTCCCGGGCCCGAAGATGGAAATCTGAAAAGGACTTAGGAGAATCCGAAAACTTAATTTATTTAAAAGAAGAAGGGGGGCAAAAAAGAATCCCAGCTGCCTCTCCTTACTGTAAAGAGGAATGAATACTAAAAACATTCAAACATGACCTGAAATATCTCTTCTTAAATCAAATGAGAATCAATGAAAGAGCAAACCTGAACAAATACATTATATGTTGACCCAGTTTATTAGATGAAGCCGTTTACTCTGATTTGATTTATCTGGCAATACACAGCTCAGCTGTGAAATGAGATAAGCGGAGCCCATTCACCTTATTTACTACATCCCCACAGCCCTCCCTAGCTGCACTAGGGTGAGAGTCTGTCAGTGTTTCTATTACAAATCCCTATGTTCAGCAGCTGGCCAGCTTCACTTCCAGCTGCTGTGTGGCAGGGCCTACCCACACCCAGCAGTGTGACCTCAGTATCCATGGAAGTGATTCCATTGTGTTACCCACAACACAAATGTATTGTCAAGAAACCAGAAGAGTGAGAATGTCCTCATGTCCACGAGGCTTGTTCACATTAGCAAAAGATAGGCAAGCTCCCCATTTAGCTTCATTTTTTTCTCCTTCCTTCCTCCCTCCCTCTGTCCATTCTTTCTTCCTTTCTTCTTTCTTTCTTGTTGGTGTCTCATTACTGGGACTTGAACTCAGAGCCTGAGCACTGTTCTTTAGCTTTTCCACTCCAGGCTTGCAACTCTACCACTTGAGCCACAGCTCCACATCTGGCTTTTTACTGGCCAATTAAGATGAGTCTCATGGATTTTCCTGCCTGGGCTTCTTTGAACAGCAATCCCCACATTTTAGCTTCCCGAGTCACTAGGATTACCAGTGCCTCACTTGTTTTTTTTATTTTCTTTCCTCTTCCACTAGAGATATTTCCAAAATAGTTTTGCTTTTCATTCAGTCACCTGTTCCCCAGGACCCATCCCCTCCACCAGCAGGTCTTCATCCAGAAGTCGTGAGGAGCTGAGATTGGTGGAGACAAGCTATGGGGTTCACAGGGCACCTGCCTGGGGACAAGAGGGTGGATGCTACTATTCTGAGGCTTTCAGTGCATAGCTATAATCCAGATGCCCGAATCCAGCAAAGTTAAGATAGAAACACATAGAAGAAGAGACAAGGAGAGAGGGAATTTTATTGGTAAAGTTTTGTCTAAAGAGTTAGAAAGTGTTATCACTCAGTCTACCTTGCATTTTAGCCCCGCAAGGCATACAACATGCAACCATGCATGTCAGTCCTTTCTATGTGTGCCCCCAACAAATCTCCAGACTTCAGCCTGTGGCATACTAACTGAAAGAGCAATGAGACCCATTGCTTTGGTCCTCTGCATCAGGAACAGAGGAGGCATGCTTACCACATGGAAGCAGGAAGCAAGGAGGGAATGGGCAAGGCTAGGATTTCAATTCCCTTTTCAAGTGCAATGACCTAATTTCCTTCCCACTGGGCCCCACTTTCTACATGTTCCACCACCTCCCACAGGCTGGCAACAGTCTTTTGCATATGAAATTTGGGGAGGCATCCAAGATCCAAATCATAATGCTCTACCAGAGAAGCACCATCTTTGGACGCTTGGGACCTCTTTCCCCAACAAGCCCCATGTCACAGGAGTGTTGCCTGAATCTGTCTGTCTCCTTAACGTGTAGTACTCAGACATACTATGGATCTACTAGAAGGCACCATCTTGGGCTACTCGCAACATGGTGAGTGCAGCCAGTATTTCATGATTAGTGTCCAGTTTCCTACTATCCTGGCTGTACCATTCCTCAGAGTAGCAGGAAATATAAGAGAGTCATCTAAAGAGCTTCAAGACGTCAGCCAGTTTACATTGCATGAGGCTAGTGTAATGACCTCCGTGTCCAATCCATCTTAACTCCAGATGCCTAAATCCTTGAACACCTGTCAAGTCGGCCCCCAGAATACTGTGAAATCAGCATGCTTTTTTCAATGATGAGAGAATGACAAGAGCTATGTATGGGAGATCTGCCTCTTTAGATCCCTATGTCTTATGCCCATCCAGGGACCTCTTTTCAGCGGGGAAAGGAAAGCTAATCCACAGTCTTGGCTGTGTTATTGCTTAGCAAAGTAACTTTTCTCACCCCCAATTTCCTGTTACTAGAAATAATAAGCCAAGAGATAGGATGTTATGAAGACTAGAAAAAAAATATATGGGAAAGTACCTGAACAGTTCTGGACTGGGCTGGAAATAGAAATGAGAGAATTTTTTCTGAGATGCTGTTATCTGTTCTGTCTAGTTGAGGTATCCATTATGCTCAAACTTTAAGAGAGAGAAATCCAAGCTCCCCAGTTATGAAATCATATGTCCCATGAAGGTGTGTTGGGTTTACTTCTGTGTCTTCTATATTACTGGCCACATTTCTGACACCTTGTCTACTTTCTAGCAATTCTTTCCAGAAAGCTTATGACTGACTGAATGAATGAATGAGTAGGAAAATGGACTTTTCCTCCAGAAAATCCACTATTTTCTTGACTTTTTTCACAACAACTTAAGCCTACATAATTTTGGATTGCATTCAGTATACAAAAGAAGTGATATTACTTTACCTGTAATGTTAAATTGATACATAATTTTACCCATCACACCCAAGATTTTGAATAGAATTCAAAGCTAAATGTTGATCCATGGTCAGAAGGATGAAGAGTGTTCAAAGTATTGTGTCTTGAAATAAAAAATGATCACCAATTCTTTGATACTCTTTCCATGATGAGGTAGACTCTGGGCTAGGGGAGTAGCCAGAGTGGTAGAGAACTTTGCCTAGAAACCTCAAGTTCCTGGGTTCAAATCACACACACGTACACACACACATGCCTCCATCTTTTGAATCTGGATAGAGTTTGAGATTGGTTACCCAAGCCCAGAAGCTTTCATATCCTACCCTGCAATACTCTCTTGGGTGCCCTGAGTTACCAGGTAAGAAGGCCTAGACCAACTGAAGAGGTCTTGGCAAGCCATCTGTGTCAGTTACATAGGAAACTGCATTAGTTTCCTATGACTTCTGTGCAAATTGCCACAGACTCCATGGCTTCTGGCAACACACATGAGTTTGCTTCCAATTCTGGAGGTCAGATATCTGATTTCAGTTTCACTGAACAGAACCATGGTTTCCATTTGGTCCTTTAGGGGTTCTTTTCTTTCCCCTCCCAAGCAATGATTGCTGCTTTCTAGGCCTTCCTTGCTCTTGTCCTCACCCTCTACCACTCTGGCTACACCCCCAGCCCAGAGCTCATCCTCCATCCATGGAACATGTTCAAAGATGCCTTTTTCTGTGTAGTTAGATTTCCTTCTTTATTCATCTTCTAAGGTCATTTCTGATTATAATTAGGACATGCCTGGATAATTCAAGATGATCTCCCCATCTCTAGGTCTGCCACATGATTCCATTTGCAAAGTCCCATTCACCAACTGCGCTAATATTCAGTTCCAAGAATTCCAAGAATTAGGACCTGGTTAATCTTTAGTACCATTATTTGGCTTGCCACACCCTCTGCAGCACCAGACCTGTGAATGAAGCTATCTTGGACTCTCCAGACAAACACCCCTGTGGATGGATGGGCTGCACTGCCAGATAAACAAAATTCATGCCATAGGGAACAGAACAGTCACTCAGCTAAATTCAGCCCAGTTCCTGATCCACAAGATTTTAATTATAATCAAATTGTGGTGGTTGTAAAACGCTAGGTAATTTGTAACACACCCTGTGTTCATGGACTTGTTCCTCTCTATACATAGGTTGAGATGGCTTTTGGAGTCAGAATATTTGGGAGAGTAGTGTAGTTTCTGCCATCAACCCTGCCAGAGATAAGGATGGTAAAGGATTCAGTCCTTCTGGTTTAGGGATGCAATTAGTTCTAAGCAACCCTCTTGAGCATCTCCCCCCATTTCTTATCCAGACACTCTTTTCACCTTCTGCCTTTGTTTATTTGTTCCTGCAAAACCTGAAGTAGGTCTTCGAGGTTGGAGTAGGACTCATGAGACATTTGTGCTCCCTTTTATTCCCTCACTTCAGTCTTTGCCCTCATGAATCAGAATAGGTTGACCATACAGCTATCCAACAGGTGGCGCATTTCACACCCAGCCCAGGGAATCCTTCCCCAAACCTAGTAATGCCCATAGATTTGTTTTTGTTTTTTATGTTGTAGGAGATGCACTGTCCTAATAGCCTTTGCCTATTGCTGTGGGAACAGGACATGTGCTTTCTAATTTTCTTGTTTGGAAGACGGAAATCCTTGATGTTGACTCTGAAACATGCTGTGTTAATAAACACTCCTAAACAGTTTAAAGCACTCAAGAGTCTGTTTAAAATTACAAAGGACTTTCCAGATGAATTACCAACTTTGTTTACTGGAGCTTGTCTTGGGACATTTTGTTCTGTGGAATGCACTTCATTTCTTCACAGGCACAGATTATGTGTTTACTTAAAGATATTTATGCCCTCCAGAGTGTGGAAGAAGAAGGGACATCTGAAAGGAACTATGACATCATCAAAGCCTAACCTAGGACACCCTCGCACTCCTTAGGCTCTCAGCCCCTTTCCCTCAGCTAATTCTCTATTGCCCTTCAGATTCACAGCTCATTGCTTGATGTAATTTCCTACCAGAGTGTTTGGATTTCTTTAGGGAGGTTCTGAAGACTCTCTCAAGAAACAGAATATCATTTGCTAGTGAACTTTTGGAGCTGTAGAGAAATTTGAGGGACTGTCACAAAAAAAAAATGCTATCTGCTAAATGAATGAATTAGAGCCCCTGGGCCCTGCAGGCAAGACTTAGGCAATATCTCCCCATGTGTCTACAGTGTTAAACTTACCTCCTGACCTACTGACTTGCAAAGTAAAAAGTTGGAGCCATGCCCTGAAATAATTTTGCATAGTGGCTTTTCCCTCTTTTTAGCCTTCTCAAAGTAATGTCTGTAGACATCAGAAGGATGCTGAGAACAAGGGAAAATTTTTTCTCTCTCTGTTTTAAACTCTCCCCATGCCTGCTGAATGCCAATATTCTGCATGTGTCATGTGTAGTAAAACAAAAGTAATAGAGCCGGGCACTGGCTGGCTCACACCTGTAATCCTAGCTACTCTGGAGGCTAAGACCTGAAGATTGCTGTTCAAAGCCATCCCAGACAGGAAAGCCTATGAGAGCCTGATGTCCAATAAACCACCAGAAAATTGGAAGTGGAGCTGCATCTCAAAGTGGTAGAGTGCTAGCCTTGAGCAAAAAGAGCTCAGGAACAGTGCCCAGGACTAGATGAGTTCAAACCCCACACCTGACACCAAAATTAAAAAAGAAAGTAGTAGAGCTGGGACCTCAGTTAGAATCTACCTGGTATGACCAGCCATAGGGGTTTGCCTGTAGCTGAAGGATGCCCATGACATTAGCCTTGGAACTATAAGTACATAGAGGTCCCAGGAAATTCAGGAAGAATTGCTCACCCTGCTGCCATTACAGTATCATTGATAGAAAGTGGAAATAAACAGTAAATATGAAATTACAACTCTGAGGCATGTTGAGAAAAGAAGAGAAAGGGGCTCACATTTAAGTAGTTAAGGTTGTCCCATAGGTAATATTGAAGTTGATATTAGAAAGATGAGTAGAAGCTAACTAATACTGCAAGAGAAAAACATGCTATAATACAAGCCATAAATATGGGCAAAGATCTTGATGGCAAAGAAAGCACAGAATGTGCTTTGAGACTATAGGCCAAAAATAAAAATAAAAAATAAGTTTTCTCAGACCAAATTGAGAAGAACATTATGCATTGTACAATTGTCTTTTTGGTGACCACAAGGGATTGATTCCAGCACCCCAAATATCTGTGGATTCTCAATGTGCTTACATAAAATGGCATAGCATATAACTTACAGTCACATTCACACACTTCATAAAATATAATACATACAGCAATACCAGAAATATCAATTATCATTCAATGCATAATATATAAATATATAGTATATATCAATACATAATGTACAATGAAATAACTAATGGTATATTACATTGTAGTATTGTATCATTTTCTTATATAAAATGCTGTAGTATTTGCATATAACTTACACTCATATTCATATACTTCATAACAGTAATACAATGTAACATCCAAAACATCAGAAATAATATCAAATTCAATATATAATTATATATATAATGCAATACCTAATATAGGTGGTATTTTAGTTGTAATACTGTGTCATTTAGAGAAGAATGACAAGAATAAAGTTTGTACATATTCAACATTTAAAAAAATACTTTTGACCTGCAATTGCATTAATCTGAAGATTCAGAATGTGCAGGTATGGAGTGACAGCTGTATTACAGATTCTAGATTCTACCCTAAAGGCAGTGGGAAGTCACTGAAAGGCTTCAAGAAAAGAATAAATCCTCACATCATCAGGCTTTGCCACAGGCCTTTATTGCCAAGCTGTTTGTTTTCTGCAAGGGTGCTGACTCTCCTCCTTACTGGCTCTGAACCAAAACCCCTTTCAGACACAAGGAATGAGCTACTCCTCTTTTGGTCATCAACAAAGTCAAAAATGCATGGAAATGAGCCAGTGTTAAATAGCTAGCGATGGATGGATACATGTGAACTTCCAATCCACAGTTTTACAGCTATTTGCAAACACTCCAGAATTTTGTCTGCACACCCCAGCTGTGGTTAACCTCCCACACTGGAGCAGCCCATCCTGATCCCAGACGCCCAGTCACCCTGCCCCCAGCCACAGTGACTTTGCTTTCTGAGGTCTTCTATGGTAGACCAATTTTCCTTGGTCCTCATCCTTTCCACATATGTAAACCTAAAGGAAGTCTGGATTTTTCCAGAGCCATTGTTTCTCAATATGTAATCCCAGGATCACAATATTTGTGTCACGTGGGAGCTTAAAGAAGCAAACTCTTGGTTGGTCCCCTTGTAAACAGACTGGATCAGCAGAGGTAGGAGGTGCAAGTACTCTGAGTGATTGTGATGCATTCTGTCTGGCGTTGGAGAAGTACTGTCACAGGCAAAGCATTGTTTCCTCAGCAGCCCAGGTGTTGTACACTGCTAGCTCCTCGTCCTGCAGACCATGGGACCTGAGAAGCCAGAATCCCTCCACATCCTCCCTGTTTCCGAATCTTTCCCTCACCTGTGGTTAGCAGAGCTCATTAGACACATTCACAGTTCTAGGTCAATCGATCTTCTCAACTCAACTGCATTTATATTCCTTTGTGTCCAAAGCCTTCATTTAACTTTTCTAACCAACAATCCCAATTCCCTCAGCCTTTACTCTATGTACCTCCCCATTCTTATTTCAAGTTGATTTATTTCTCCTTTCTGAACCTTATTCCAAAATTGCTGGGCTGTATTACAGTAAGTCACATAGCCGGCACTAATAAGTAACTACTTGCCTCTCCCCTACTCCATTCCTATTTACCTCCTTCCCTCCATCCCTCTCATCTTTCCAAGTCCTTCTTTTTTTCTCTTGCTTGCCTTTCTATAGAATTGTCCCCATCATCTCTTTCACCCTCAAGTAGTGAGGTTAGTCTATCAGCAAAGTCCACATATTGTCTCCTCGAGGCTCACTTGGAATGTGTGCTATACGATTCAGGTTCCAAGACCAAACAGGGCAAATCTAACTCCTCCTCAAAAGAGTCTTTCAAATATCTGAAGGACAATTATCACCTTCCCCCCAAGGCTTATCTTCACCAAGTCACAGGTGGAAGTTTTCAGTCATTTCTTCACATGGCAATGTCTCACACGTAAGGTAATCCGAGCCATACTCCTGGCAGTTGCTGGGTTTTCCTTCATTTCAAAATGTGCTGCCCAAATCAATGCCAGTGTTGCTTTTGTCTCTCTCTTCACAGTGTTATTCGGGGCCAAAGGCCTTTTCTCTCTAGGGTCAATCAGTGTTAGCGATGTGCAGATTCCTTAGTTAAATATACTTGCCAAGTGTCATCTACTGTCACTTTAGAAAATGTACACCTTCATGGGTTTCAGCCCCAATAATCTGAATTTTCAGAGCATAAGGCCCAAGAGGTTTTTTGAACTCTTTGACAAACCTGATCATCGAGCTCTAATGTATCACTGACCTGGTCCCTATGGAAAATGATTGGCATTGAGCTCCAGGAATTCCTTCTGTCTCAAACAATCAATCCTCCATTCAAGGATGACAGGGGGAGAAAGCACTGAAGGAGAGCAGAAACTTGCTTTGATACATAAGCACAAAGTGAAAGCAGAGAATTCCTTTTGTGTTTCATCTCCACAGTTACAAAGGGTTTCAAGCCCACATGACATTTTTCATATATGACTTCAAGCAGAAGCATAATTAAGAAACAATATTATATCAACCTGTTTCATCTCATATAAATAGAAACCATGGGAAAAAAATTCTTCAGAATCTATCTATAGTATAAGATCCAGTTCTTGCTACATTTCCCCACCACATATAACTATAAGTGGAGAAACGAATACAAAAAGCAGCCAAAAAAAGACTGCTGAAAAGTGAAAAGATGAAACCTGTGTGTGTTTGAGCTTAACTGAAGGGACAGCTGGGGTCGTTTCTTAAATCTCACCCAACAAAAAAGCAACCCAGACAGTTCTGTTCCTCTGCTGGCATGAGCAGGAACCATTCTCACAATGGAAAAGAATTGTCACCATCCACCATATAATAGGACTGGGGCCTGTGAGCATAGGCACCTAGGAACAATGAGTCACCAGGAGAGATGCTCAGCTATCCTGGGAAGCTTGAGAAATCTCTACTCCACTGAGAATTACCAGAACTTCCCTGCAACAAGTCCTGGTCAAGGACTCCCCCTGTCTGCACCTCACTGGGAACATCCATCCCCTGAAAGGTTAACAGCAATGAAGCTATCTGTGAAACCCTTGTGTTTCTATTCATCCTAGCCAACTATAGCATCAGCCTTTCCAGCATCAGATAACCAAGCAAACAAAAATACAGAGCAGTGCCTCATGAGCCACAAAACATCCAATTAGATGATGTCCTCAGATCTTCAGTAACTGATTACTAAAGAAAAAAAGATTAAAATGAAGCCCAGAGTTCCTTAATAGCCAAAATATCCAGAATATAAGAGAAAATTACTGGTCACCTCAAGAAAATCAAAATATGAAGGAGATAAGACAATTCATGGGGCTGGGAATATGGCCTAGTGGCAAGAGCGCTTGCCTCCTACACGTGAAGCTCTCGGTTCGATTCCCCAGCACCACATATATGGAAAACGGCCAGAAGGGGCGCTGTGGCTCAGGTGGCAGAGTGCTAGCCAGAGCGGGAAGAAGCCAGGGATGGTGCTCAGGCCCTGAGTCTAAGGCCCAGGACTGGCAAAAAAAAAAAAAAAAAAAAGACAATTCACAACAGTGTCTGATGAATCTAGTATTGGAATTATTTGAAAGGATTTTAAATCAATTATTATAAAACTGCTTCAACAACCATTGTGGATGCTATTCAAACAAACAAACAAAAAACCTCAACAGAGATGGAAGTTATTTTGGTAAATCAAATGGTAATTGTAGACCTGAAAAATAAAATGAACACAATAAATCTATATAACCACCAAGAAATACAAAATCCAAAACAAATTTGGGGAAACATTATTTGTGGAGCTCCCACTGTGAGTGTTGAGCAAAGCTAGCCTCCATGCATAAAACATACAGCAACTTTTCTCTGGAACTCCTGATTCCAGGAATGTGGCAAGGTTCCATTGAGGGTCATACAAAGAAGGGAAACCATGGGGGGGGGGACGGGGGGAA